>NW_026894396.1:0-136648 GCF_032452875.1 Bos javanicus | reverse complement strand
GCCTGCTAAGTTGCGTGATTCCTGCCTGCTCAGGTCCGTAGTGTGCCTGCTGAGTTGCGTGATTCCTGCCAGCTCAGCTCCGCAGTTGTGCCTGCTGAGCTGCGCATTCTGACTGCTAGCTTCTTGCTTATTGGCTGCTGAGCTGCCTGATTCCTGCCTGCTCTGCTTCTTGATTATTGCCTGCTGAGCTGCGTGATTCCTGCTTGCTCCAGCTCCAGGATTATTGCCTGCTGAGCTGCGTGATTCGTGCCTGCTCAGCTCCTTGATTACTGTCTGCTGAGCTGCGTGATTCCTGCCTGCTCAGCTCCAGGAGTATTGTCTGCTGGGCTGCAAGATTCGTGTGTGCTCAGTCACGGGTGTCAAGCCTGCTGAGTCACGTGTTTAGAGTCTGCTTAGCCACTTAATGGCAGTCTGCTCAGCTCCTTGATCTTTGCCTGCTGAGCTGAGTGATTCCTGCCTGCTCAGCTCCATGAGTATTGCCTGCTGAGCTGCATGATTGGTGTCTGCTGAGCTGCACCATTTGTGTCTGCTGAGCTGCACCATTGGTGTCTGCTGAGCTGCCCAAATTGTGTCTGCTCAGTCACGGGTGTAGAGCCTGCTGCGTCACGTGTTTAGAGTCTGCTTAACCACTTCATTACAGTTTGCTCAGCTCCTTGACGATTTCCTGCTCCTCTCCGTGATTAGTGCCCTCTTAGCCAAGTGATTAGTGCCTGCTCAGCTCTTTGATTATTGCCTCCTGAAGCACGTGATCAGTGCATGATAGCCACGTGATCAGCGCCTCTCAGTCACGTGATCAGCGCCCCTCAGTCACGTGATCAGCGCCTCTCAGTCACGTGATCAGTGCCTCTCAGTCACGTGATCAGTGCATGCTCAGTCACGTCATCAGTGCATGCTCAGCCACGTAATCAGGGCCTGCTCAGTCACGTGATCAGGTTCTGCTGAATCAAGGGACTAGCGCTTGCTCAGCTGCATGCTTAATCCCTGCTCAGCTGCGTGACTCGTGCCTGATCAGCTGTGTGATTAGTCCCTGCTCAGCTGCGTGATTAGTGCCTGCTCAAGACCGGGTTAGGAGCCAGCTGAGTGACGTGATTAGAGTCTGCTTAGCCACTTCATTACAGTCTGCTCAGCTCCATGATTATTGCCTGCTTAGCTGCGTCATTCCTGCCTGCTCAGCTCCATGATTTTTGCTTGCTGAGCTGCATAATAAGTGCCTGCTCAGTCCCAGAGAGGAGCCGGCTGAATCACGTGATTAGAGTCTGCTTATCCAGTTCATTACAGCCTTCAGCTCCAATTATTATTGCCTGCTAAGTTGCGTGATTCCTGCCTGCTCAGGTCCGTGAGTATTGCCTGCTGAGTTGCGTGATTCCTGCCAGCTCAGCTCCATGATTGTTGCCTGCTGAGCTGCGCGATTCCTGACTGCTAGCTTCTTGCTTATTGGCTGCTGAGCTGCCTGATTCCTGCCTGCTCTGCTTCTTGATTATTGCCTGCTGAGCTGCGTGATTCCTGCTTGCTCAGCTCCAGGATTATTGCCTGCTGAGCTGCGTGATTCGTGCCTGCTCAGCTCCTTGATTACTGTCTGCTGAGCTGCGTGATTCCTGCCTGCTCCAGCTCCAGGAGTATTGTCTGCTGGGCTGCAAGATTCGTGTGTGCTCAGTCACGGGTGTCAAGCCTGCTGAGTCACGTGTTTAGAGTCTGCTTAGCCACTTAATGGCAGTCTGCTCCAGCTCCTTGATCTTTGCCTGCTGAGCTGAGTGATTCCTGCCTGCTCAGCTCCATGAGTATTGCCTGCTGAGCTGCATGATTGGTGTCTGCTGAGCTGCACCATTTGTGTCTGCTGAGCTGCACCAGTGGTGTCTGCTGAGCTGCCCAAATTGTGTCTGCTCAGTCACGGGTGTAGAGCCTGCTGCGTCACGTGTTTAGAGTCTGCTTAACCACTTCATTACAGTTTGCTCAGCTCCTTGACGATTTCCTGCTCCTCTCCGTGATTAGTGCCCTCTTAGCCAAGTGATTAGTGCCTGCTCAGCTCTTTGATTATTGCCTCCTGAAGCACGTGATCAGTGCATGATAGCCACGTGATCAGCGCCTCTCAGTCACGTGATCAGCGCCCCTCAGTCACGTGATCAGCGCCTCTCAGTCACGTGATCAGTGCCTCTCAGTCACGTGATCAGTGCATGCTCAGTCACGTGATCAGTGCCTCTCAGTCACGTGATCAGTGCCTCTCAGTCACGTGATCAGTGCATGCTCAGTCACGTGATCAGTGCATGCTCAGCCACGTGATCAGGGCCTGCTCAGTCACGTGATCAGGGTCTGCTGAATCAAGGGATTAGCGCTTGCTCAGCTGCATGCTTAATCCCTGCTCAGCTGCCTGACTCGTGCCTGATCAGCTGTGTGATTAGTCCCTGCTCAGCTGCGTGATTAGTGCCTGCTCAAGACCGGGTTAGGAGCCGGCTGAGTGACGTGATTAGAGTCTGCTTAGCCACTTCATTACAGTCTGCTCAGCTCCATGATTATTGCCTGCTAAGCTGCGTGATTCCTGCCTGCTCAGCTTCTGGATTATTGCCTGCTGAGCTGCGTGATTCCTGCTTGCTCAGCTCCATGATTATTGCCTGCTGAGCTGCGTGATTCCTGCCTGCTCAGCTCCAGGAGTATTGCCTGCTGAGCTGCGAGATTCGTGTCTGCTCAGCTCCGGGTTGGTCTTCATTACCTGCTGGCAGCTGCATCCTCTCCGTGATTAGTGCCCTCTTAGCCAAGTGATTAGTGCCTGCTCAGCTCTTTGATTATTGCCTCCTGAAGCACGTGATCAGTGCATGATAGCCACGTGATCAGCGCCTCTCAGTCACGTGATCAGCGCCTCAGTCACGTGATCAGCGCTCTCAGTCACGTGATCAGTGCCTCTCAGTCACGTGATCAGTGCATGCTCAGTCACGTGATCAGTGCCTCTCAGTCACGTGATCAGTGCCTCTCAGTCACTGATCAGTGCATGCTCAGTCACGTGATCAGTGCATGCTCAGCCACGTGATCAGGGCCTGCTCAGTCACGTGATCAGGGTCTGCTGAATCAACGGATTAGCGCTTGCTCAGCTGCATGCTTAATCCCTGCTCAGCTGCCTGACTCGTGCCTGATCAGCTGCGTGATTAGTCCCTGCTCAGCTGCGTGATTAGTGCCTGCTCAAGACCGGGTTAGGAGCCGGCTGAGTGACGTGATTAGAGTCTGCTTAGCCACTTCATTACAGTCTGCTCCAGCTCCATGATTATTGCCTGCTGAGCTGCGTGATCCTGCCTGCTCAGCTCCAGGATTATTGCCTGCTGAGCTGCGTGATTCGTGCCTGCTCAGCTCCTTGATTACTGTCTGCTGAGCTGCGTGATTCCTGCCTGCTCAGCTCCAGGAGTATTGTCTGCTGGGCTGCAAGATTCGTGTGTGCTCAGTCACGGGTGTCAAGCCTGCTGAGTCACGTGTTTAGAGTCTGCTTAGCCACTTAATGGCAGTCTGCTCCAGCTCCTTGATCTTTGCCTGCTGAGCTGAGTGATTCCTGCCTGCTCAGCTCCATGAGTATTGCCTGCTGAGCTGCATGATTGGTGTCTGCTGAGCTGCACCATTTGTGTCTGCTGAGCTGCACCATTGGTGTCTGCTGAGCTGCCCAAATTGTGTCTGCTCAGTCACGGGTGTAGAGCCTGCTGCGTCACGTGTTTAGAGTCTGCTTAACCACTTCATTACAGTTTGCTCAGCTCCTTGACGATTTCCTGCTCCTCTCCGTGATTAGTGCCCTCTTAGCCAAGTGATTAGTGCCTGCTCAGCTCTTTGATTATTGCCTCCTGAAGCACGTGATCAGTGCATGATAGCCACGTGATCAGCGCCTCTCAGTCACGTGATCAGCGCCCCTCAGTCACGTGATCAGCGCCTCTCAGTCACGTGATCAGTGCCTCTCAGTCACGTGATCAGTGCATGCTCAGTCACGTGATCAGTGCCTCTCAGTCACGTGATCAGTGCCTCTCAGTCACGTGATCAGTGCATGCTCAGTCACGTGATCAGTGCATGCTCAGCCACGTGATCAGGGCCTGCTCAGTCACGTGATCAGGGTCTGCTGAATCAACGGATTAGCGCTTGCTCAGCTGCATGCTTAATCCCTGCTCAGCTGCCTGACTCGTGCCTGATCAGCTGTGTGATTAGTCCCTGCTCAGCTGCGTGATTAGTGCCTGCTCAAGACCGGGTTAGGAGCCGGCTGAGTGACGTGATTAGAGTCTGCTTAGCCACTTCATTACAGTCTGCTCAGCTCCATGATTATTGCCTGCTGAGCTGCGTGATTCCTGCCTGCTCAGCTTCTTGATTATTGCATGGTGAGCTGCGTGATTCCTGTTTGCTCAGCTCCATGATTATTGCCTGCTGAGCTGCGTGATTCCTGCTTGCTCAGCTCCATGATTTTTGCTTGCTGAGCTGCATAATAAGTGCCTGCTCAGTCCCCAGAGAGGAGCCGGCTGAATCACGTGATTCGAGTCTGCTTATCCAGTTCATTACAGCCTTCAGCTCCAATTATTATTGCCTGCTAAGTTGCGTGATTCCTGCCTGCTCAGGTCCGTGAGTATTGCCTGCTGAGTTGCGTGATTCCTGCCAGCTCAGCTCCATGATTATTGCCTGCTGAGCTGCGCGATTCCTGACTGCTAGCTTCTTGCTTATTGGCTGCTGAGCTGCCTGATTCCTGCCTGCTCTGCTTCTTGATTATTGCCTGCTGAGCTGCGTGATTCCTGCTTGCTCAGCTCCAGGATTATTGCCTGCTGAGCTGCGTGATTCGTGCCTGCTCAGCTCCTTGATTACTGTCTGCTGAGCTGCGTGATTCCTGCCTGCTCAGCTCCAGGAGTATTGTCTGCTGGGCTGCAAGATTCGTGTGTGCTCAGTCACGGGTGTCAAGCCTGCTGAGTCACGTGTTTAGAGTCTGCTTAGCCACTTAATGGCAGTCTGCTCAGCTCCTTGATTTTTGCCAGCTGAGCTGCGAGATTCGTGCCTGCTCAGCTCCTTGATCTTTGCCTGCTGAGCTGAGTGATTCCTGCCTGCTCAGCTCCATGAGTATTGCCTGCTGAGCTGCATGATTGGTGTCTGCTGAGCTGCACCATTTGTGTCTGCTGAGCTGCACCATTGGTGTCTGCTGAGCTGCCCAAATTGTGTCTGCTCAGTCACGGGTGTAGAGCCTGCTGCGTCACGTGTTTAGAGTCTGCTTAACCACTTCATTACAGTTTGCTCAGCTCCTTGACGATTTCCTGCTCCTCTCCGTGATTAGTGCCCTCTTAGCCAAGTGATTAGTGCCTGCTCAGCTCTTTGATTATTGCCTCCTGAAGCACGTGATCAGTGCATGATAGCCACGTGATCAGCGCCTCTCAGTCACGTGATCAGCGCCCCTCAGTCACGTGATCAGCGCCTCTCAGTCACGTGATCAGTGCCTCTCAGTCACGTGATCAGTGCATGCTCAGTCACGTGATCAGTGCCTCTCAGTCACGTGATCAGTGCCTCTCAGTCACGTGATCAGTGCATGCTCAGTCACGTGATCAGTGCATGCTCAGCCACGTGATCAGGGCCTGCTCAGTCACGTGATCAGGGTCTGCTGAATCAAGGGATTAGCGCTTGCTCAGCTGCATGCTTAATCCCTGCTCAGCTGCCTGACTCGTGCCTGATCAGCTGTGTGATTCGTCCCTGCTCAGCTGCGTGATTAGTGCCTGCTCAAGACCGGGTTAGGAGCCAGCTGAGTGACGTGATTAGAGTCTGCTTAGCCACTTCATTACAGTCTGCTCAGCTCCATGATTATTGCCTGCTAAGCTGCGTGATTCCTGCCTGCTCAGCTTCTTGATTATTGCCTGCTGAGCTGCGTGATTCCTGCTTGCTCAGCTCCATATTTATTGCCTGCTGAGCTGCGTGATTCCTGCCTGCTCATCTCCATGATTATTGCCTGCTGAGCTGCGCGATTCCTGACTGCTAGCTTCTTGATTATTGGCTGCTGAGCTGCGTGATTCGTGCCTGCTCAGCTCCTTGATTACTGTCTGCTGAGCTGCGTGATTCCTGCCTGCTCAGCTCCAGGAGTATTGTCTGCTGAGCTGCAAGATTCGTGTGTGCTCAGTCACGGGTGTCAAGCCTGCTGAGTCACGTGTTTAAGTCTGCTTAGCCACTTAATGGCAGTCTGCTCAGCTCCTTGATTTTTGCCAGCTGAGCTGCGAGATTCGTGCCTGCTCAGCTCCTTGATCTTTGCCTGCTGAGCTGAGTGATTCCTGCCTGCTCAGCTCCATGAGTATTGCCTGCTGAGCTGCATGATTGGTGTCTGCTGAGCTGCACCATTTGTGTCTGCTGAGCTGCCCAAATTGTGTCTGCTCAGTCACGGGTGTAGAGCCTGCTGCGTCACGTGTTTAGAGTCTGCTTAACCACTTCATTACAGTTTGCTCAGCTCCTTGACGATTTCCTGCTCCTCTCCGTGATTAGTGCCCTCTTAGCCAAGTGATTAGTGCCTGCTCAGCTCTTTGATTATTGCCTCCTGAAGCACGTGATCAGTGCATGATAGCCACGTGATCAGCGCCTCTCAGTCACGTGATCAGCGCCTCTCAGTCACGTGATCAGTGCCTCTCAGTCACGTGATCAGTGCAGCAGTCACGTGATCAGTGCCTCCAGTCACGTGATCAGTGCCTCTCAGTCACGTGATCAGTGCATGCTCAGTCACGTGATCAGTGCATGCTCAGCCACGTGATCAGGGCCTGCTCAGTCACGTGATCAGGGTCTGCTGAATCAAGGGTTTAGCGCTTGCTCAGCTGCATGCTTAATCCCTGCTCAGCTGCCTGACTCGTGCCTGATCAGCTGTGTGATTAGTCCCTGCTCAGCTGCGTGATTAGTGCCTGCTCAAGACCGGGTTAGGAGCCGGCTGAGTGACGTGATTAGAGTCTGCTTAGCCACTTCATTACAGTCTGCTCAGCTCCATGATGATTGCCTGCTAAGCTGCGTGATTCCTGCCTGCTCAGCTTCTTGATTATTGCCTGCTGAGCTGCGTGATTCCTGCTTGCTCAGCTCCTTGATTATTGTCTGCTGAGCTGCGTGATTCCTGCCTGCTCAGCTCCAGGAGTATTGTCTGCTGGGCTGCAAGATTCGTGTGTGCTCTGTCACGGGTGTCAAGCCTGCTGAGTCACGTGTTTAGAGTCTGCTTAGCCACTTAATGGCAGTCTGCTCAGCTCCTTGATTTTTGCCAGCTGAGCTGCGAGATTCGTGCCTGCTCAGCTCCTTGATCTTTGCCTGCTGAGCTGAGTGATTCCTGCCTGCTCAGCTCCATGAGTATTGCCTGCTGAGCTGCATGATTGGTGTCTGCTGAGCTGCACCATTTGTGTCTGCTGAGCTGCACCATTGGTGTCTGCTGAGCTGCCCAAATTGTGTCTGCTCAGTCACGGGTGTAAAGCCTGCTGCGTCACGTGTTTAGAGTCTGCTTAACCACTTCATTACAGTTTGCTCAGCTCCTTGACGATTTCCTGCTCCTCTCCGTGATTAGTGCCCTCTTAGCCAAGTGATTAGTGCCTGCTCAGCTCTTTGATTATTGCCTCCTGAAGCACGTGATCAGTGCATGATAGCCACGTGATCAGCGCCTCTCAGTCACGTGATCAGCGCCCCTCAGTCACGTGATCAGCGCCTCTCAGTCACGTGATCAGTGCCTCTCAGTCACGTGATCAGTGCATGCTCAGTCACGTGATCAGTGCCTCTCAGTCACGTGATCAGTGCCTCTCAGTCACGTGATCAGTGCATGCTCAGTCACGTGATCAGTGCATGCTCAGCCACGTGATCAGGGCCTGCTCAGTCACGTGATCAGGGTCTGCTGAATCAAGGGATTAGCGCTTGCTCAGCTGCATGCTTAATCCCTGCTCAGCTGCCTGACTCGTGCCTGATCAGCTGTGTGATTAGTCCCTGCTCAGCTGCGTGATTAGTGCCTGCTCAAGACCGGGTTAGGAGCCGGCTGAGTGACGTGATTAGAGTCTGCTTAGCCACTTCATTACAGTCTGCTCAGCTCCATGATTATTGCCTGCTAAGCTGCGTGATTCCTGCCTGCTCAGCTTCTTGATTATTGCCTGCTGAGCTGCGTGATTCCTGCTTGCTCAGCTCCATATTTATTGCCTGCTGAGCTGCGTGATTCCTGCCTGCTCAGCTTCTTGATTATTGCATGCTGAGCTGCGTGATTCCTGTTTGCTCAGCTCCATGATTATTGCCTGCTGAGCTGCGTGATTCCTGCTTGCTCAGCTCCATGATTTTTGCTTGCTGAGCTGCATAATAAGTGCCTGCTCAGTCCCCAGAGAGGAGCCGGCTGAATCACGTGATTAGAGTCTGCTTATCCAGTTCATTACAGCCTTCAGCTCCATTATTATTGCCTGCTAAGTTGCGTGATTCCTGCCTGCTCAGGTCCGTGAGTATTGCCTGCTGAGTTGCGTGATTCCTGCCAGCTCAGCTCCATGATTATTGCCTGCTGAGCTGCGCGATTCCTGACTGCTAGCTTCTTGCTTATTGGCTGCTGAGCTGCCTGATTCCTGCCTGCTCTGCTTCTTGATTATTGCCTGCTGAGCTGCGTGATTCCTGCTTGCTCAGCTCCAGGATTATTGCCTGCGGAGCTGCGTGATTCGTGCCTGCTCAGCTCCTTGATTACTGTCTGCTGAGCTGCGTGATTCCTGCCTGCTCAGCTCCAGGAGTATTGTCTGCTGGGCTGCAAGATTCGTGTGTGCTCAGTCACGGGTGTCAAGCCTGCTGAGTCACGTGTTTAGAGTCTGCTTAGCCACTTAATGGCAGTCTGCTCAGCTCCTTGATCTTTGCCTGCTGAGCTGAGTGATTCCTGCCTGCTCAGCTCCATGAGTATTGCCTGCTGAGCTGCATGATTGGTGTCTGCTGAGCTGCACCATTTGTCTGCTGAGCTGCACCATTGGTGTCTGCTGAGCTGCCCAAATTGTGTCTGCTCAGTCACGGGTGTAGAGCCTGCTGCGTCACGTGTTTAGAGTCTGCTTAACCACTTCATTACAGTTTGCTCAGCTCCTTGACGATTTCCTGCTCCTCTCCGTGATTAGTGCCCTCTTAGCCAAGTGATTAGTGCCTGCTCAGCTCTTTGATTATTGCCTCCTGAAGCACGTGATCAGTGCATGATAGCCACGTGATCAGCGCCTCTCAGTCACGTGATCAGCGCCTCTCAGTCACGTGATCAGTGCATGCTCAGTCACGTGATCAGTGCCTCTCAGTCACGTGATCAGTGCCTCTCAGTCACGTGATCAGTGCATGCTCAGTCACGTGATCAGTGCATGCTCAGCCACGTGATCAGGGCCTGCTCAGTCACGTGATCAGGGTCTGCTGAATCAAGGGATTAGCGCTTGCTCAGCTGCATGCTTAATCCCTGCTCAGCTGCCTGACTCGTGCCTGATCAGCTGTGTGATTAGTCCCTGCTCAGCTGCGTGATTAGTGCCTGCTCAAGACCGGGTTAGGAGCCGGCTGAGTGACGTGATTAGAGTCTGCTTAGCCACTTCATTACAGTCTGCTCAGCTCCATGATTATTGCCTGCTAAGCTGCGTGATTCCTGCCTGCTCAGCTTCTTGATTATTGCCTGCTGAGCTGCGTGATTCCTGCTTGCTCAGCTCCATATTTATTGCCTGCTGAGCTGCGTGATTCCTGCCTGCTCAGCTTCTTGATTATTGCATGCTGAGCTGCGTGATTCCTGTTTGCTCAGCTCCATGATTATTGCCTGCTGAGCTGCGTGATTCCTGCTTGCTCAGCTCCATGATTTTTGCTTGCTGAGCTGCATAATAAGTGCCTGCTCAGTCCCAGAGAGGAGCCGGCTGAATCACGTGATTAGAGTCTGCTTATCCAGTTCATTACAGCCTTCAGCTCCAATTATTGTGCCTGCTAAGTTGCGTGATTCCTGCCTGCTCAGGTCCGTGAGTATTGCCTGCTGAGTTGCGTGATTCCTGCCAGCTCAGCTCCATGATTATTGCCTGCTGAGCTGCGCGATTCCTGACTGCTAGCTTCTTGCTTATTGGCTGCTGAGCTGCCTGATTCCTGCCTGCTCTGCTTCTTGATTATTGCCTGCTGAGCTGCGTGATTCCTGCTTGCTCAGCTCCAGGATTATTGCCTGCTGAGCTGCGTGATTCGTGCCTGCTCAGCTCCTTGATTACTGTCTGCTGAGCTGCGTGATTCCTGCCTGCTCAGCTCCAGGAGTATTGTCTGCTGGGCTGCAAGATTCGTGTGTGCTCAGTCACGGGTGTCAAGCCTGCTGAGTCACGTGTTTAGAGTCTGCTTAGCCACTTAATGGCAGTCTGCTCAGCTCCTTGATCTTTGCCTGCTGAGCTGAGTGATTCCTGCCTGCTCAGCTCCATGAGTATTGCCTGCTGAGCTGCATGATTGGTGTCTGCTGAGCTGCACCATTTGTGTCTGCTGAGCTGCACCATTGGTGTCTGCTGAGCTGCCCAAATTGTGTCTGCTCAGTCACGGGTGTAGAGCCTGCTGCGTCACGTGTTTAGAGTCTGCTTAACCACTTCATTACAGTTTGCTCAGCTCCTTGACGATTTCCTGCTCCTCTCCGTGATTAGTGCCCTCTTAGCCAAGTGATTAGTGCCTGCTCAGCTCTTTGATTATTGCCTCCTGAAGCACGTGATCAGTGCATGATAGCCACGTGATCAGCGCCTCTCAGTCACGTGATCAGCGCCCCTCAGTCACGTGATCAGCGCCTCTCAGTCACGTGATCAGTGCCTCTCAGTCACGTGATCAGTGCATGCTCAGTCACGTGATCAGTGCATGCTCAGCCACGTGATCAGGGCCTGCTCAGTCACGTGATCAGGGTCTGCTGAATCAAGGGATTAGCGCTTGCTCAGCTGCATGCTTAATCCCTGCTCAGCTGCCTGACTCGTGCCTGATCAGCTGTGTGATTAGTCCCTGCTCAGCTGCGTGATTAGTGCCTGCTCAAGACCGGGTTAGGAGCCGGCTGAGTGACGTGATTAGAGTCTGCTTAGCCACTTCATTACAGTCTGCTCAGCTCCATGATTATTGCCTGCTAAGCTGCGTGATTCCTGCCTGCTCAGCTTCTTGATTATTGCCTGCTGAGCTGCGTGATTCCTGCTTGCTCAGCTCCATATTTATTGCCTGCTGAGCTGCGTGATTCCTGCCTGCTCAGCTTCTTGATTATTGCATGCTGAGCTGCGTGATTCCTGTTTGCTCAGCTCCATGATTATTGCCTGCTGAGCTGCGTGATTCCTGCTTGCTCAGCTCCATGATTTTTGCTTGCTGAGCTGCATAATAAGTGCCTGCTCAGTCCCCAGAGAGGAGCCGGCTGAATCACGTGATTAGAGTCTGCTTATCCAGTTCATTACAGCCTTCAGCTCCAATTATTATTGCCTGCTAAGTTGCGTGATTCCTGCCTGCTCAGGTCCGTGAGTATTGCCTGCTGAGTTGCGTGATTCCTGCCAGCTCAGCTCCATGATTATTGCCTGCTGAGCTGCGCGATTCCTGACTGCTAGCTTCTTGCTTATTGGCTGCTGAGCTGCCTGATTCCTGCCTGCTCTGCTTCTTGATTATTGCCTGCTGAGCTGCGTGATTCCTGCTTGCTCAGCTCCAGGATTATTGCCTGCTGAGCTGCGTGATTCGTGCCTGCTCAGCTCCTTGATTACTGTCTGCTGAGCTGCGTGATTCCTGCCTGCTCAGCTCCAGGAGTATTGTCTGCTGGGCTGCAAGATTCGTGTGTGCTCAGTCACGGGTGTCAAGCCTGCTGAGTCACGTGTTTAAGTCTGCTTAGCCACTTAATGGCAGTCTGCTCAGCTCCTTGATCTTTGCCTGCTGAGCTGAGTGATTCCTGCCTGCTCAGCTCCATGAGTATTGCCTGCTGAGCTGCATGATTGGTGTCTGCTGAGCTGCACCATTTGTGTCTGCTGAGCTGCACCATTGGTGTCTGCTGAGCTGCCCAAATTGTGTCTGCTCAGTCACGGGTGTAGAGCCTGCTGCGTCACGTGTTTAGAGTCTGCTTAACCACTTCATTACAGTTTGCTCAGCTCCTTGACGATTTCCTGCTCCTCTCCGTGATTAGTGCCCTCTTAGCCAAGTGATTAGTGCCTGCTCAGCTCTTTGATTATTGCCTCCTGAAGCACGTGATCAGTGCATGATAGCCACGTGATCAGCGCCTCTCAGTCACGTGATCAGCGCCCCTCTCAGTCACGTGATCAGTGCATGCTCAGTCACGTGATCAGTGCCTCTCAGTCACGTGATCAGTGCCTCTCAGTCACGTGATCAGTGCATGCTCAGTCACGTGATCAGTGCATGCTCAGCCACGTGATCAGGGCCTGCTCAGTCACGTGATCAGGGTCTGCTGAATCAAGGGATTAGCGCTTGCTCAGCTGCATGCTTAATCCCTGCTCAGCTGCCTGACTCGTGCCTGATCAGCTGTGTGATTAGTCCCTGCTCAGCTGCGTGATTAGTGCCTGCTCAAGACCGGGTTAGGAGCCGGCTGAGTGACGTGATTAGAGTCTGCTTAGCCACTTCATTACAGTCTGCTCAGCTCCATGATTATTGCCTGCTAAGCTGCGTGATTCCTGCCTGCTCAGCTTCTTGATTATTGCCTGCTGAGCTGCGTGATTCCTGCTTGCTCAGCTCCATATTTATTGCCTGCTGAGCTGCGTGATTCCTGCCTGCTCAGCTTGATTATTGCATGCTGAGCTGCGTGATTCCTGTTTGCTCAGCTCCATGATTATTGCCTGCTGAGCTGCGTGATTCCTGCTTGCTCAGCTCCATGATTTTTGCTTGCTGAGCTGCATAATAAGTGCCTGCTCAGTCCCCAGAGAGGAGCCGGCTGAATCACGTGATTAGAGTCTGCTTATCCAGTTCATTACAGCCTTCAGCTCCAATTATTATTGCCTGCTAAGTTGCGTGATTCCTGCCTGCTCAGGTCCGTGAGTATTGCCTGCTGAGTTGCGTGATTCCTGCCAGCTCAGCTCCATGATTATTGCCTGCTGAGCTGCGCGATTCCTGACTGCTAGCTTCTTGCTTATTGGCTGCTGAGCTGCCTGATTCCTGCCTGCTCTGCTTCTTGATTATTGCCTGCTGAGCTGCGTGATTCCTGCTTGCTCAGCTCCAGGATTATTGCCTGCTGAGCTGCGTGATTCGTGCCTGCTCAGCTCCTTGATTACTGTCTGCTGAGCTGCGTGATTCTGCCTGCTCAGCTCCAGGAGTATTGTCTGCTGGGCTGCAAGATTCGTGTGTGCTCAGTCACGGGTGTCAAGCCTGCTGAGTCACGTGTTTAGAGTCTGCTTAGCCACTTAATGGCAGTCTGCTCAGCTCCTTGATCTTTGCCTGCTGAGCTGAGTGATTCCTGCCTGCTCAGCTCCATGAGTATTGCCTGCTGAGCTGCATGATTGGTGTCTGCTGAGCTGCACCATTTGTGTCTGCTGAGCTGCACCATTGGTGTCTGCTGAGCTGCCCAAATTGTGTCTGCTCAGTCACGGGTGTAGAGCCTGCTGCGTCACGTGTTTAGAGTCTGCTTAACCACTTCATTACAGTTTGCTCAGCTCCTTGACGATTTCCTGCTCCTCTCCGTGATTAGTGCCCTCTTAGCCAAGTGATTAGTGCCTGCTCAGCTCTTTGATTATTGCCTCCTGAAGCACGTGATCAGTGCATGATAGCCACGTGATCAGCGCCTCTCAGTCACGTGATCAGCGCCCCTCAGTCACGTGATCAGCGCCTCTCAGTCACGTGATCAGTGCCTCTCAGTCACGTGATCAGTGCATGCTCAGTCACGTGATCAGTGCATGCTCAGCCACGTGATCAGGGCCTGCTCAGTCACGTGATCAGGGTCTGCTGAATCAAGGGATTAGCGCTTGCTCAGCTGCATGCTTAATCCCTGCTCAGCTGCCTGACTCGTGCCTGATCAGCTGTGTGATTAGTCCCTGCTCAGCTGCGTGATTAGTGCCTGCTCAAGACCGGGTTAGGAGCCGGCTGAGTGACGTGATTAGAGTCTGCTTAGCCACTTCATTACAGTCTGCTCAGCTCCATGATTATTGCCTGCTAAGCTGCGTGATTCCTGCCTGCTCAGCTTCTTGATTATTGCCTGCTGAGCTGCGTGATTCCTGCTTGCTCAGCTCCATATTTATTGCCTGCTGAGCTGCGTGATTCCTGCCTGCTCAGCTTCTTGATTATTGCATGCTGAGCTGCGTGATTCCTGTTTGCTCAGCTCCATGATTATTGCCTGCTGAGCTGCGTGATTCCTGCTTGCTCAGCTCCATGATTTTTGCTTGCTGAGCTGCATAATAAGTGCCTGCTCAGTCCCCAGAGAGGAGCCGGCTGAATCACGTGATTAGAGTCTGCTTATCCAGTTCATTACAGCCTTCAGCTCCAATTATTATTGCCTGCTAAGTTGCGTGATTCCTGCCTGCTCAGGTCCGTGAGTATTGCCTGCTGAGTTGCGTGATTCCTGCCAGCTCAGCTCCATGATTATTGCCTGCTGAGCTGCGCGATTCCTGACTGCTAGCTTCTTGCTTATTGGCTGCTGAGCTGCCTGATTCCTGCCTGCTCTGCTTCTTGATTATTGCCTGCTGAGCTGCGTGATTCCTGCTTGCTCAGCTCCAGGATTATTGCCTGCTGAGCTGCGTGATTCGTGCCTGCTCAGCTCCTTGATTACTGTCTGCTGAGCTGCGTGATTCCTGCCTGCTCAGCTCCAGGAGTATTGTCTGCTGGGCTGCAAGATTCGTGTGTGCTCAGTCACGGGTGTCAAGCCTGCTGAGTCACATGTTTAGAGTCTGCTTAGCCACTTAATGGCAGTCTGCTCAGCTCCTTGATTTTGCCAGCTGAGCTGCGAGATTCGTGCCTGCTCAGCTCCTTGAACTTTTCCTGCTGAGCTGAGTGATTCCTGCCTGCTCAGCTCCATGAGTATTGCCTGCTGAGCTGCATGATTGGTGTCTGCTGAGCTGCACCATTGGTGTCTGCTGAGCTGCCCAAATTGTGTCTGCTCAGTCACGGGTGTAGAGCCTGCTGCGTCACGTGTTTAGAGTCTGCTTAACCACTTCATTACAGTTTGCTCAGCTCCTTGACGATTTCCTGCTCCTCTCCGTGATTAGTGCCATCTTAGCCAAGTGATTAGTGCCTGCTCAGCTCTTTGATTATTGCCTCCTGAAGCACGTGATCAGTGCATGATAGCCACGTGATCAGCGCCTCTCAGTCACGTGATCAGCGCCCCTCAGTCACGTGATCAGCGCCTCTCAGTCACGTGATCAGTGCCTCTCAGTCACGTGATCAGTGCATGCTCAGTCACGTGATCAGTGCCTCTCAGTCACGTGATCAGTGCCTCTCAGTCACGTGATCAGTGCATGCTCAGTCACGTGATCAGTGCATGCTCAGCCACGTGATCAGGGCCTGCTCAGTCACGTGATCAGGGTCTGCTGAATCAAGGGATTAGCGCTTGCTCAGCTGCATGCTTAATCCCTGCTCAGCTGCCTGACTCGTGCCTGATCAGCTGTGTGATTAGTCCCTGCTCAGCTGCGTGATTAGTGCCTGCTCAAGACCGGGTTAGGAGCCGGCTGAGTGACGTGATTAGAGTCTGCTTAGCCACTTCATTACAGTCTGCTCAGCTCCATGATTATTGCCTGCTAAGCTGCGTGATTCCTGCCTGCTCAGCTTCTTGATTATTGCCTGCTGAGCTGCGTGATTCCTGCTTGCTCAGCTCCATATTTATTGCCTGCTGAGCTGCGTGATTCCTGCCTGCTCAGCTTCTTGATTGTTGCATGCTGAGCTGCGTGATTCCTGTTTGCTCAGCTCCATGATTATTGCCTGCTGAGCTGCGTGATTCCTGCTTGCTCAGCTCCATGATTTTTGCTTGCTGAGCTGCATAATAAGTGCCTGCTCAGTCCCCAGAGAGGAGCCGGCTGAATCACGTGATTAGAGTCTGCTTATCCAGTTCATTACAGCCTTCAGCTCCAATTATTATTGCCTGCTAAGTTGCGTGATTCCTGCCTGCTCAGGTCCGTGAGTATTGCCTGCTGAGTTGCGTGATTCCTGCCAGCTCAGCTCCATGATTATTGCCTGCTGAGCTGCGCGATTCCTGACTGCTAGCTTCTTGCTTATTGGCTGCTGAGCTGCCTGATTCCTGCCTGCTCTGCTTCTGGATTATTGCCTGCTGAGCTGCGTGATTCCTGCTTGCTCAGCTCCAGGATTATTGCCTGCTGAGCTGCGTGATTCGTGCCTGCTCAGCTCCTTGATTACTGTCTGCTGAGCTGCGTGATTCCTGCCTGCTCAGCTCCATGAGTATTGCCTGCTGGGCTGCAAGATTCGTGTCTGCTCAGTCACGGGTGTCAAGCCTGCTGAGTCACGTGTTTAGAGTCTGCTTAACCACTTCATTACAGTTTGCTCAGCTCCTTGACGATTTCCTGCTCCTCTCCGTGATTAGTGCCCTCTTAGCCAAGTGATTAGTGCCTGCTCAGCTCTTTGATTATTGCCTCCTGAAGCACGTGATCAGTGCATGATAGCCACGTGATCAGCGCCTCTCAGTCACGTGATCAGCGCCCCTCAGTCACGTGATTAGCGCCTCTCAGTCACGTGATTAGTGCCTCTCAGTCACGTGATCAGTGCATGCTCAGTCACGTGATCAGTGCCTCTCAGTCACGTGATCAGTGCCTCTCAGTCACGTGATCAGTGCATGCTCAGTCACGTGATCAGTGCATGCTCAGCCACGTGATCAGGGCCTGCTCAGTCACGTGATCAGGGTCTGCTGAATCAACGGATTAGCGCTTGCTCAGCTGCATGCTTAATCCCTGCTCAGCTGCCTGACTCGTGCCTGATCAGCTGCGTGATTAGTCCCTGCTCAGCTGCGTGATTAGTGCCTGCTCAAGTCCGGGTTAGGAGCCGGCTGAGTGACGTGATTAGAGTCTGCTTAGCCAGTTCATTACAGTCTGCTCAGCTCCATGATTATTGCCTGCTAAGCTGCGTGATTCCTGCCTGCTCAGCTCCATGATTATTGCCTGCTGAGCTGCGTGATTCGTGCCTGCTCAGCTCCTTGATTACTGTCTGCTGAGCTGCGTGATTCCTGCCTGCTCAGCTCCAGGAGTATTGTCTGCTGGGCTGCAAGATTCGTGTGTGCTCAGTCACGGGTGTCAAGCCTGCTGAGTCACGTGTTTAAGTCTGCTTAGCCACTTAATGGCAGTCTGCTCAGCTCCTTGATCTTTGCCTGCTGAGCTGAGTTATTCCTGCCTGCTCAGCTCCATGAGTATTGCCTGCTGAGCTGCATGATTGGTGTCTGCTGAGCTGCACCATTTGTGTCTGCTGAGCTGCACCATTGGTGTCTGCTGAGCTGCCCAAATTGTGTCTGCTCAGTCACGGGTGTAGAGCCTGCTGCTTCACGTGTTTAGAGTCTGCTTAACCACTTCATTACAGTTTGCTCAGCTCCTTGACGATTTCATGCTCCTCTCCGTGATTAGTGCCCTCTTAGCCAAGTGATTAGTGCCTGCTCAGCTCTTTGATTATTGCCTCCTGAAGCACGTGATCAGTGCATGATAGCCACGTGATCAGCGCCTCTCAGTCACGTGATCAGCGCCCTCAGTCACGTGATCAGCGCCTCTCAATCACGTGATCAGTGCCTCTCAGTCACGTGATCAGTGCATGCTCAGTCACGTGATCAGTGCCTCTCAGTCACGTGATCAGTGCCTCTCAGTCACGTGATCAGTGCATGCTCAGTCACGTGATCAGTGCATGCTCAGCCACGTGATCAGGGCCTGCTCAGTCACGTGATCAAGGTCTGCTGAATCAAGGGATTAGCGCTTGCTCAGCTGCATGCTTAATCCCTGCTCAGCTGCCTGACTCGTGCCTGATCAGCTGTGTGATTAGTCCCTACTCAGCTGCGTGATTAGTGCCTGCTCAAGACCGGGTTAGGAGCCGGCTGAGTGACGTGATTAAAGTCTGCTTAGCCACTTCATTACAGTCTGCTCAGCTCCATGATTATTGCCTGCTGAGCTGCGTGATTCCTGCCTGCTCAGCTTCTTGATTATTGCCATGCTGAGCTGCGTGATTCCTGTTTGCTCAGCTCCATGATTATTGCCTGCTGAGCTGCGTGATTCCTGCTTGCTCAGCTCCATGATTTTTGCTTGCTGAGCTGCATAATAAGTGCCTGCTCAGTCCCCAGAGAGGAGCCGGCTGAATCACGTGATTCGAGTCTGCTTATCCAGTTCATTACAGCCTTCAGCTCCAATTATTATTGCCTGCTAAGTTACGTGATTCCTGCCTGCTCAGGTCCGTGAGTATTGCCTGCTGAGTTGCGTGATTCCTGCCAGCTCAGCTCCATGATTATTGCCTGCTGAGCTGCGCGATTCCTGACTGCTAGCTTCTTGCTTATTGGCTGCTGAGCTACCTGATTCCTGCCTGCTCTGCTTCTTGATTATTGCCTGCTGAGCTGCGTGATTCCTGCTTGCTAAGCTCCAGGATTATTGCCTGCTGAGCTGCGTGATTCGTGCCTGCTCAGCTCCTTGATTACTGTCTGCTTAGCTGCGTGATTCCTGCCTGCTCAGCTCCAGGAGTATTGTCTGCTGGGCTGCAAGATTCGTGTGTGCTCAGTCACGGGTGTCAAGCCTGCTGAGTCACGTGTTTAGAGTCTGCTTAGCCACTTAATGGCAGTCTACTCAGCTCCTTGATTTTTGCCAGCTGAGCTGCGAGATTCGTGCCTACTCAGCTCCTTGATCTTTGCCTGCTGAGCTGAGTGATTCCTGCCTGCTCAGCTCCATGAGTATTGCCTGCTGAGCTGCATGATTGGTGTCTGCTGAGCTGCACCATTTGTGTCTGCTGAGCTGCACCATTTGTGTCTGCTGAGCTGCCCAAATTGTGTCTGCTCAGTCACGGGTGTAGAGCCTGCTGCGTCACGTGTTTAGAGTCTGCTTAACCACTTCATTACAGTTTGCTCAGCTCCTTGACGATTTCCTGCTCCTCTCAGTGATTAGTGCCCTCTTAGCCAAGTGATTAGTGCCTGCTCAGCTCTTTGATTATTGCCTCCTGAAGCACGTGATCAGTGCATGATAGCCACGTGATCAGCGCCTCTCAGTCACGTGATCAGCGCCCCTCAGTCACGTGATCAGCGCCTCTCAGTCACGTGATCAGTGCCTCTCAGTCACGTGATCAGTGCATGCTCAGTCACGTGATCAGTGCCTCTCAGTCACGTGACCAGTGCCTCTCAGTCACGTGATCAGTGCATGCTCAGTCACGTGATCGGTGCATGCTCAGCCACGTGATCAGGGCCTACTCAGTCACGTGATCAGGGTCTGCTGAATCAAGGGATTAGCGCTTGCTCAGCTGCATGCTTAATCCCTGCTCAGCTGCCTGACTCGTGCCTGATCAGCTGTGTGATTCGTCCCTGCTCAGCTGCGTGATTAGTGCCTGCTCAAAGACCGGGTTAGGAGCCGGCTGAGTGTCGTGATTAGAGTCTGCTTAGCCACTTCATTACAGTCTGCTCAGCTCCATGATTATTGTCTGCTGAGCTGCGTGATTCCTGCCTGCTCAGCTTCTTGATTATTGCCTGCTGAGCTGCGTGATTCCTACTTGCTCAGCTCCATGATTATTGCCTGCTGAGCTACGTGATTCCTGCTTGCTCAGCTCCGTGATTATTGCTGCTGAGCTGCGTGATTCCTGACTGCTAGCTTCTTGCTTATTGGCTGCTGAGCTGCGTGATTCCTGCCTGCTCAGCTCCTTGATTATTGTCTGCTGAGCTGCGTGATTCCTGCCTGCTCAGCTCCTGGAGTATTGTCTGCTGAGCTGCAAGATTCGTGTGTGCTCAGTCACAGGTGTCAAGCCTGCTGAGTCACGTGTTTAGAGTCTGCTTAGCCACTTAATGGCAGTCTGCTCAGCTCCTTGATTTTTGCCAGCTGAGCTGCGAGATTCGTGCCTGCTCAGCTCCTTGATCTTGCCTGCTGAGCTGAGTGATTCCTGCCTCCTCAGCTCCATGAGTATTGCCTGCTGAGCTGCATGATTGGTGTCTGCTGAGCTGCACCATTTGTGTCTGCTGAGCTGCCCAAATTGTGTCTGCTCAGTCCCGGGTGTAGAGCCTGCTGCGTCACGTGTTTAGAGTCTGCTTAACCACTTCATTACAGTTGGCTCAGCTCCTTGACGATTTCCTGCTCCTCTCCGTGATTAGTGCCCTCTTAGCCAAGTGATTAGTGCCTGCTCAGCTCTTTGATTATTGCCTCCTGAAGCACGTGATCAGTGCATGATAGCCACGTGATCAGCGCCTCTCAGTCACGTGATCAGCGCCTCTCAGTCACGTGATCAGTGCCTCTCAGTCACGTGATCAGTGCATGCTCAGTCACGTGATCAGTGCCTCTCAGTCACGTGATCAGTGCATGCTCAGTCACGTGATCAGTGCATGCTCAGCCACGTGATCAGGGCCTGCTCAGTCACGTGATCAGGGTCTGCTGAATCAAGGGATTAGCGCTTGCTCAGCTGCATGCTTAATCCCTGCTCAGCTGCCTGACTCCTGCCTGATCAGCTGTGTGATTAGTCCCTGCTCAGCTGCGTGATTAGTGCCTGCTCAAGACCGGGTTAGGAGCCGGCTGAGTGACATGATTAGAGTCTGCTTAGCCACTTCATTACAGTCTGCTCAGCTCCATGATTATTGCCTGCTGAGCTGCGTGATTCCTGCCTGCTCAGCTTCTTGATTATTGCCTGCTGAGCTGCGTGATTCCTGCTTGCTCAGCTCCTTGATTACTGTCTGCTGAGCTGCGTGATTCCTGCCTGCTCAGCTCCAGGAGTATTGTCTGCTGGGCTGCAAGATTCGTGTGTGCTCTGTCACGGGTGTCAAGCCTGCTGAGTCACGTGTTTAGAGTCTGCTTAGCCACTTAATGGCAGTCTGCTCAGCTCCTTGATTTTTGCCAGCTGAGCTGCGAGATTCGTGCCTGCTCAGCTCCTTGATCTTTGCCTGCTGAGCTGAGTGATTCCTGCCTGCTCAGCTCCATGAGTATTGCCTGCTGAGCTGCATGATTGGTGTCTGCTGAGCTGCACCATTTGTGTCTGCTGAGCTGCACCATTGGTGTCTGCTGAGCTGCCCAAATTGTGTCTGCTCAGTCACGGGTGTAAAGCCTGCTGCGTCACGTGTTTAGAGTCTGCTTAACCACTTCATTACAGTTTGCTCAGCTCCTTGACGATTTCCTGCTCCTCTCCGTGATTAGTGCCCTCTTAGCCAAGTGATTAGTGCCTGCTCAGCTCTTTGATTATTGCCTCCTGAAGCACGTGATCAGTGCATGATAGCCACGTGATCAGCGCCTCTCAGTCACGTGATCAGCGCCCCTCAGTCACGTGATCAGCGCCTCTCAGTCACGTGATCAGTGCCTCTCAGTCACGTGATCAGTGCATGCTCAGTCACGTGATCAGTGCCTCTCAGTCACGTGATCAGTACCTCTCAGTCACGTGATCAGTGCATGCTCAGTCACGTGATCAGTGCATGCTCAGCCACGTGATCAGGGCCTGCTCAGTCACGTGATCAAGGTCTGCTGAATCAAGGGATTAGCGCTTGCTCAGCTGCATGCTTAATCCCTGCTCAGCTGCCTGACTCGTGCCTGATCAGCTGTGTGATTAGTCCCTGCTCAGCTGCGTGATTAGTGCCTGCTCAAGACCAGGTTAGGAGCCGGCTGAGTGACGTGATTAGAGTCTGCTTAGCCACTTCATTACAGTCTGCTCAGCTCCATGATTATTGCCTGCTAAGCTGCGTGATTCCTGCCTGCTCAGCTTCTTGATTATTGCCTGCTGAGCTGCGTGATTCCTGCTTGCTCAGCTCCATATTTATTGCCTGCTGAGCTGCGTGATTCCTGCCTGCTCAGCTTCTTGATTATTGCATGCTGAGCTGCGTGATTCCTATTTGCTCAGCTCCATGATTATTGCCTGCTGAGCTGCGTGATTCCTGCTTGCTCAGCTCCATGATTTTTGCTTGCTGAGCTGCATAATAAGTGCCTACTCAGTCCCCAGAGAGGAGCCGTCTGAATCACGTGATTAGAGTCTGCTTATCCAGTTCATTACAGCCTTCAGCTCCAATTATTATTGCCTGCTAAGTTGCGTGATTCCTGCCTGCTCAGGTCCGTGAGTATTGCCTGCTGAGTTGCATGATTCCTGCCAGCTCAGCTCCATGATTATTGCCTACTGAGCTGCGCGATTCCTGACTGCTAGCTTCTTGCTTATTGGCTGCTGAGCTGCCTGATTCCTGCCTGCTCTGCTTCTTGATTATTGCCTGCTGAGCTGCGTGATTCCTGCTTGCTCAGCTCCAGGATTATTGCCTGCGGAGCTGCGTGATTCGTGCCTGCTCAGCTCCTTGATTACTGTCTGCTGAGCTGCGTGATTCCTGCCTGCTCAGCTCCAGGAGTATTGTCTGCTGGGCTGCAAGATTCGTGTGTGCTCAGTCACGGGTGTCAAGCCTGCTGAGTCACGTGTTTAGAGTCTGCTTAGCCACTTAATGGCAGTCTGCTCAGCTCCTTGATCTTTGCCTGCTGAGCTGAGTGATTCCTGCCTGCTCAGCTCCATGAGTATTGCCTGCTGAGCTGCATGATTGGTGTCTGCTGAGCTGCACCATTTGTGTCTGCTGAGCTGCACCATTGGTGTCTGCTGAGCTGCCCAAATTGTGTCTGCTCAGTCACGGGTGTAGAGCCTGCTGCGTCACGTGTTTAGAGTCTGCTTAACCACTTCATTACAGTTTGCTCAGCTCCTTGACGATTTCCTGCTCCTCTCCGTGATTAGTGCCCTCTTAGCCAAGTGATTAGTGCCTGCTCAGCTCTTTGATTATTGCCTCCTGAAGCACGTGATCAGTGCATGATAGCCACGTGATCAGCGCCTCTCAGTCACGTGATCAGTGCCTCTCAGTCACGTGATCAGTGCATGCTCAGTCACGTGATCAGTGCCTCTCAGTCACGTGATCAGTGCCTCTCAGTCACGTGATCAGTGCATGCTCAGTCACGTGATCAGTGCATGCTCAGCCACGTGATCAGGGCCTGCTCAGTCACGTGATCAGGGTCTGCTGAATCAAGGGATTAGCGCTTGCTCAGCTGCATGCTTAATCCCTGCTCAGCTGCCTGACTCGTGCCTGATCAGCTGTGTGATTAGTCCCTGCTCAGCTGCGTGATTAGTGCCTGCTCAAGACCGGGTTAGGAGCCGGCTGAGTGACGTGATTAGAGTCTGCTTAGCCACTTCATTACAGTCTGCTCAGCTCCATGATTATTGCCTGCTAAGCTGCGTGATTCCTGCCTGCTCAGCTTCTTGATTATTGCCTGCTGAGCTGCGTGATTCCTGCTTGCTCAGCTCCATATTTATTGCCTGCTGAGCTGCGTGATTCCTGCCTGCTCAGCTTCTTGATTATTGCATGCTGAGCTGCGTGATTCCTGTTTGCTCAGCTCCATGATTATTGCCTGCTGAGCTGCGTGATTCCTGCTTGCTCAGCTCCATGATTTTTGCTTGCTGAGCTGCATAATAAGTGCCTGCTCAGTCCCCAGAGAGGAGCCGGCTGAATCACGTGATTAGAGTCTGCTTATCCAGTTCATTACAGCCTTCAGCTCCAATTATTATTGCCTGCTAAGTTGCGTGATTCCTGCCTGCTCAGGTCCGTGAGTATTGCCTGCTGAGTTGCGTGATTCCTGCCAGCTCAGCTCCATGATTATTGCCTGCTGAGCTGCGCGATTCCTGACTGCTAGCTTCTTGCTTATTGGCTGCTGAGCTGCCTGATTCCTGCCTGCTCTGCTTCTTGATTATTGCCTGCTGAGCTGCGTGATTCCTGCTTGCTCAGCTCCAGGATTATTGCCTGCTGAGCTGCGTGATTCGTGCCTGCTCAGCTCCTTGATTACTGTCTGCTGAGCTGCGTGATTCCTGCCTGCTCAGCTCCAGGAGTATTGTCTGCTGGGCTGCAAGATTCGTGTGTGCTCAGTCACGGGTGTCAAGCCTGCTGAGTCACGTGTTTAGAGTCTGCTTAGCCACTTAATGGCAGTCTGCTCAGCTCCTTGATCTTTGCCTGCTGAGCTGAGTGATTCCTGCCTGCTCAGCTCCATGAGTATTGCCTGCTGAGCTGCATGATTGGTGTCTGCTGAGCTGCACCATTTGTGTCTGCTGAGCTGCACCATTGGTGTCTGCTGAGCTGCCCAAATTGTGTCTGCTCAGTCACGGGTGTAGAGCCTGCTGCGTCACGTGTTTAGAGTCTGCTTAACCACTTCATTACAGTTTGCTCAGCTCCTTGACGATTTCCTGCTCCTCTCCGTGATTAGTGCCCTCTTAGCCAAGTGATTAGTGCCTGCTCAGCTCTTTGATTATTGCCTCCTGAAGCACGTGATCAGTGCATGATAGCCACGTGATCAGCGCCTCTCAGTCACGTGATCAGCGCCCTCAGTCACGTGATCAGCGCCTCTCAGTCACGTGATCAGTGCCTCTCAGTCACGTGATCAGTGCATGCTCAGTCACGTGATCAGGGCCTGCTCAGCCACGTGATCAGGGCCTGCTCAGTCACGTGATCAGGGTCTGCTGAATCAAGGGATTAGCGCTTGCTCAGCTGCATGCTTAATCCCTGCTCAGCTGCCTGACTCGTGCCTGATCAGCTGTGTGATTAGTCCCTGCTCAGCTGCGTGATTAGTGCCTGCTCAAGACCGGGTTAGGAGCCGGCTGAGTGACGTGATTAGAGTCTGCTTAGCCACTTCATTACAGTCTGCTCAGCTCCATGATTATTGCCTGCTAAGCTGCGTGATTCCTGCCTGCTCAGCTTCTTGATTATTGCCTGCTGAGCTGCGTGATTCCTGCTTGCTCAGCTCCATATTTATTGCCTGCTGAGCTGCGTGATTCCTGCCTGCTCAGCTTCTTGATTATTGCATGCTGAGCTGCGTGATTCCTGTTTGCTCAGCTCCATGATTATTGCCTGCTGAGCTGCGTGATTCCTGCTTGCTCAGCTCCATGATTTTTGCTTGCTGAGCTGCATAATAAGTGCCTGCTCAGTCCCCAGAGAGGAGCCGGCTGAATCACGTGATTAGAGTCTGCTTATCCAGTTCATTACAGCCTTCAGCTCCAATTATTATTGCCTGCTAAGTTGCGTGATTCCTGCCTGCTCAGGTCCGTGAGTATTGCCTGCTGAGTTGCGTGATTCCTGCCAGCTCAGCTCCATGATTATTGCCTGCTGAGCTGCGCGATTCCTGACTGCTAGCTTCTTGCTTATTGGCTGCTGAGCTGCCTGATTCCTGCCTGCTCTGCTTCTTGATTATTGCCTGCTGAGCTGCGTGATTCCTGCTTGCTCAGCTCCAGGATTATTGCCTGCTGAGCTGCGTGATTCGTGCCTGCTCAGCTCCTTGATTACTGTCTGCTGAGCTGCGTGATTCCTGCCTGCTCAGCTCCAGGAGTATTGTCTGCTGGGCTGCAAGATTCGTGTGTGCTCAGTCACGGGTGTCAAGCCTGCTGAGTCACGTGTTTAAGTCTGCTTAGCCACTTAATGGCAGTCTGCTCAGCTCCTTGATCTTTGCCTGCTGAGCTGAGTGATTCCTGCCTGCTCAGCTCCATGAGTATTGCCTGCTGAGCTGCATGATTGGTGTCTGCTGAGCTGCACCATTTGTGTCTGCTGAGCTGCACCATTGGTGTCTGCTGAGCTGCCCAAATTGTGTCTGCTCAGTCACGGGTGTAGAGCCTGCTGCGTCACGTGTTTAGAGTCTGCTTAACCACTTCATTACAGTTTGCTCAGCTCCTTGACGATTTCCTGCTCCTCTCCGTGATTAGTGCCCTCTTAGCCAAGTGATTAGTGCCTGCTCAGCTCTTTGATTATTGCCTCCTGAAGCACGTGATCAGTGCATGATAGCCACGTGATCAGCGCCTCTCAGTCACGTGATCAGCGCCCCTCAGTCACGTGATCAGCGCCTCTCAGTCACGTGATCAGTGCCTCTCAGTCACGTGATCAGTGCATGCTCAGTCACGTGATCAGTGCCTCTCAGTCACGTGATCAGTGCCTCTCAGTCACGTGATCAGTGCATGCTCAGTCACGTGATCAGTGCATGCTCAGCCACGTGATCAGGGCCTGCTCAGTCACGTGATCAGGGTCTGCTGAATCAAGGGATTAGCGCTTGCTCAGCTGCATGCTTAATCCCTGCTCAGCTGCCTGACTCGTGCCTGATCAGCTGTGTGATTAGTCCCTGCTCAGCTGCGTGATTAGTGCCTGCTCAAGACCGGGTTAGGAGCCGGCTGAGTGACGTGATTAGAGTCTGCTTAGCCACTTCATTACAGTCTGCTCAGCTCCATGATTATTGCCTGCTAAGCTGCGTGATTCCTGCCTGCTCAGCTTCTTGATTATTGCCTGCTGAGCTGCGTGATTCCTGCTTGCTCAGCTCCATATTTATTGCCTGCTGAGCTGCGTGATTCCTGCCTGCTCAGCTTCTTGATTATTGCATGCTGAGCTGCGTGATTCCTGTTTGCTCAGCTCCATGATTATTGCCTGCTGAGCTGCGTGATTCCTGCTTGCTCAGCTCCATGATTTTTGCTTGCTGAGCTGCATAATAAGTGCCTGCTCAGTCCCCAGAGAGGAGCCGGCTGAATCACGTGATTAGAGTCTGCTTATCCAGTTCATTACAGCCTTCAGCTCCAATTATTATTGCCTGCTAAGTTGCGTGATTCCTGCCTGCTCAGGTCCGTGAGTATTGCCTGCTGAGTTGCGTGATTCCTGCCAGCTCAGCTCCATGATTATTGCCTGCTGAGCTGCGCGATTCCTGACTGCTAGCTTCTTGCTTATTGGCTGCTGAGCTGCCTGATTCCTGCCTGCTCTGCTTCTTGATTGTTGCCTGCTGAGCTGCGTGATTCCTGCTTGCTCAGCTCCAGGATTATTGCCTGCTGAGCTGCGTGATTCGTGCCTGCTCAGCTCCTTGATTACTGTCTGCTGAGCTGCGTGATTCCTGCCTGCTCAGCTCCAGGAGTATTGTCTGCTGGGCTGCAAGATTCGTGTGTGCTCAGTCACGGGTGTCAAGCCTGCTGAGTCACGTGTTTAGAGTCTGCTTAGCCACTTAATGGCAGTCTGCTCCAGCTCCTTGATCTTTGCCTGCTGAGCTGAGTGATTCCTGCCTGCTCAGCTCCATGAGTATTGCCTGCTGAGCTGCATGATTGGTGTCTGCTGAGCTGCACCATTTGTGTCTGCTGAGCTGCACCATTGGTGTCTGCTGAGCTGCCCAAATTGTGTCTGCTCAGTCACGGGTGTAGAGCCTGCTGCGTCACGTGTTTAGAGTCTGCTTAACCACTTCATTACAGTTTGCTCAGCTCCTTGACGATTTCCTGCTCCTCTCCGTGATTAGTGCCCTCTTAGCCAAGTGATTAGTGCCTGCTCAGCTCTTTGATTATTGCCTCCTGAAGCACGTGATCAGTGCATGATAGCCACGTGATCAGCGCCTCTCAGTCACGTGATCAGCGCCCTCAGTCACGTGATCAGCGCCTCTCAGTCACGTGATCAGTGCCTCTCAGTCACGTGATCAGTGCATGCTCAGTCACGTGATCAGTGCATGCTCAGTCACGTGATCAGGGCCTGCTCAGTCACGTGATCAGGTTCTGCTGAATCAAGGGATTAGCGCTTGCTCAGCTGCATGCTTAATCCCTGCTCAGCTGCGTGACTCGTGCCTGATCAGCTGTGTGATTAGTCCCTGCTCAGCTTCGTGATTAGTGCCTGCTCAAGACCGGGTTAGGAGCCAGCTGAGTGACGTGATTAGAGTCTGCTTAGCCACTTCATTACAGTCTGCTCAGCTCCATGATTATTGCCTGCTAAGCTGCGTGATTTCTGCCTGCTCAGCTCCATGATTTTTGCTTGC
The DNA here is from genome assembly GCF_032452875.1 of Bos javanicus. NCBI lineage: Eukaryota > Metazoa > Chordata > Mammalia > Artiodactyla > Bovidae > Bos > Bos javanicus. The sequence goes on along the minus strand of NW_026894396.1, from coordinate 108,884 downwards.
TGAGCTGCATAATAAGTGCCTGCTCAGTCCCCAGAGAGGAGCCGGCTGAATCACGTGATTAGAGTCTGCTTATCCAGTTCATTACAGCCTTCAGCTCCAATTATTGTGCCTGCTAAGTTGCGTGATTCCTGCCTGCTCAGGTCCGTGAGTATTGCCTGCTGAGTTGCGTGATTCCTGCCAGCTCAGCTCCATGATTGTTGCCTGCTGAGCTGCGCGATTCCTGACTGCTAGCTTCTTGCTTATTGGCTGCTGAGCTGCCTGATTCCTGCCTGCTCTGCTTCTTGATTATTGCCTGCTGAGCTGCGTGATTCCTGCTTGCTCAGCTCCAGGATTATTGCCTGCTGAGCTGCGTGATTCGTGCCTGCTCAGCTCCTTGATTACTGTCTGCTGAGCTGCGTGATTCCTGCCTGCTCAGCTCCAGGAGTATTGTCTGCTGGGCTGCAAGATTCGTGTGTGCTCAGTCACGGGTGTCAAGCCTGCTGAGTCACGTGTTTAGAGTCTGCTTAGCCACTTAATGGCAGTCTGCTCAGCTCCTTGATCTTTGCCTGCTGAGCTGAGTGATTCCTGCCTGCTCAGCTCCATGAGTATTGCCTGCTGAGCTGCATGATTGGTGTCTGCTGAGCTGCACCATTTGTGTCTGCTGAGCTGCACCATTGGTGTCTGCTGAGCTGCCCAAATTGTGTCTGCTCAGTCACGGGTGTAGAGCCTGCTGCGTCACGTGTTTAGAGTCTGCTTAACCACTTCATTACAGTTTGCTCAGCTCCTTGACGATTTCCTGCTCCTCTCCGTGATTAGTGCCCTCTTAGCCAAGTGATTAGTGCCTGCTCAGCTCTTTGATTATTGCCTCCTGAAGCACGTGATCAGTGCATGATAGCCACGTGATCAGCGCCTCTCAGTCACGTGATCAGCGCCCCTCAGTCACGTGATCAGCGCCTCTCAGTCACGTGATCAGTGCCTCTCAGTCACGTGATCAGTGCATGCTCAGTCACGTGATCAGTGCCTCTCAGTCACGTGATCAGTGCCTCTCAGTCACGTGATCAGTGCATGCTCAGTCACGTGATCAGTGCATGCTCAGCCACGTGATCAGGGCCTGCTCAGTCACGTGATCAGGGTCTGCTGAATCAAGGGATTAGCGCTTGCTCAGCTGCATGCTTAATCCCTGCTCAGCTGCCTGACTCGTGCCTGATCAGCTGTGTGATTAGTCCCTGCTCAGCTGCGTGATTAGTGCCTGCTCAAGACCGGGTTAGGAGCCGGCTGAGTGACGTGATTAGAGTCTGCTTAGCCACTTCATTACAGTCTGCTCAGCTCCATGATTATTGCCTGCTAAGCTGCGTGATTCCTGCCTGCTCAGCTTCTTGATTATTGCCTGCTGAGCTGCGTGATTCCTGCTTGCTCAGCTCCATATTTATTGTCTGCTGAGCTGCGTGATTCCTGCTTGCTCATCTCCAGGATTATTGCCTGCTGAGCTGCGCGATTCCTGACTGCTAGCTTCTTGCTTATTGGCTGCTGAGCTGCCTGATTCCTGCCTGCTCAGCTCCTTGATTACTGTCTGCTGAGCTGCGTGATTCCTGCCTGCTCAGCTCCAGGAGTATTGTCTGCTGGGCTGCAAGATTCGTGTGTGCTCAGTCACGGGTGTCAAGCCTGCTGAGTCACGTGTTTAGAGTCTGCTTAGCCACTTAATGGCAGTCTGCTCAGCTCCTTGATTTTTGCCAGCTGAGCTGCGAGATTCGTGCCTGCTCAGCTCCTTTATCTTTGCCTGCTGAGCTGAGTGATTCCTGCCTGCTCAGCTCCATGAGTATTGCCTGCTGAGCTGCATGATTGGTGTCTGCTGAGCTGCACCATTTGTGTCTGCTGAGCTGCACCAGTGGTGTCTGCTGAGCTGCCCAAATTGTGTCTGCTCAGTCACGGGTGTAGAGCCTGCTGCGTCACGTGTTTAGAGTCTGCTTAACCACTTCATTACAGTTTGCTCAGCTCCTTGACGATTTCCTGCTCCTCTCCGTGATTAGTGCCCTCTTAGCCAAGTGATTAGTGCCTGCTCAGCTCTTTGATTATTGCCTCCTGAAGCACGTGATCAGTGCATGATAGCCACGTGATCAGCGCCTCTCAGTCACGTGATCAGCGCCCCTCAGTCACGTGATCAGCGCCTCTCAGTCACGTGATCAGTGCCTCTCAGTCACGTGATCAGTGCATGCTCAGTCACGTGATCAGTGCCTCTCAGTCACGTGATCAGTGCCTCTCAGTCACGTGATCAGTGCATGCTCAGTCACGTGATCAGTGCATGCTCAGCCACGTGATCAGGGCCTGCTCAGTCACGTGATCAGGGTCTGCTGAATCAAGGGATTAGCGCTTGCTCAGCTGCATGCTTAATCCCTGCTCAGCTGCCTGACTCGTGCCTGATCAGCTGTGTGATTAGTCCCTGCTCAGCTGCGTGATTAGTGCCTGCTCAAGACCGGGTTAGGAGCCGGCTGAGTGACGTGATTAGAGTCTGCTTAGCCACTTCATTACAGTCTGCTCAGCTCCATGATTATTGCCTGCTAAGCTGCGTGATTCCTGCCTGCTCAGCTTCTTGATTATTGCCTGCTGAGCTGCGTGATTCCTGCTTGCTCAGCTCCATATTTATTGCCTGCTGAGCTGCGTGATTCCTGCCTGCTCAGCTTCTTGATTATTGCATGCTGAGCTGCGTGATTCCTGTTTGCTCAGCTCCATGATTATTGCCTGCTGAGCTGCGTGATTCCTGCTTGCTCAGCTCCATGATTTTTGCTTGCTGAGCTGCATAATAAGTGCCTGCTCAGTCCCCAGAGAGGAGCCGGCTGAATCACGTGATTAGAGTCTGCTTATCCAGTTCATTACAGCCTTCAGCTCCAATTATTATTTCCTGCTAAGTTGCGTGATTCCTGCCTGCTCAGGTCCGTGAGTATTGCCTGCTGAGTTGCGTGATTCCTGCCAGCTCAGCTCCATGATTATTGCCTGCTGAGCTGCGCGATTCCTGACTGCTAGCTTCTTGCTTATTGGCTGCTGAGCTGCCTGATTCCTGCCTGCTCTGCTTCTTGATTATTGCCTGCTGAGCTGCGTGATTCCTGCTTGCTCAGCTCCAGGATTATTGCCTGCTGAGCTGCGTGATTCGTGCCTGCTCAGCTCCTTGATTACTGTCTGCTGAGCTGCGTGATTCCTGCCTGCTAAGCTCCAGGAGTATTGTCTGCTGGGCTGCAAGATTCGTGTGTGCTCAGTCACGGGTGTCAAGCCTGCTGAGTCACGTGTTTAGAGTCTGCTTAGCCACTTAATGGCAGTCTGCTCAGCTCCTTGATTTTTGCCAGCTGAGCTGCGAGATTCGTGCCTGCTCAGCTCCTTGATCTTTGCCTGCTGAGCTGAGTGATTCCTGCCTGCTCAGCTCCATGAGTATTGCCTGCTGAGCTGCATGATTGGTGTCTGCTGAGCTGCACCATTTGTGTCTGCTGAGCTGCACCATTGGTGTCTGCTGAGCTGCCCAAATTGTGTCTGCTCAGTCACGGGTGTAGAGCCTGCTGCGTCACGTGTTTAGAGTCTGCTTAACCACTTCATTACAGTTTGCTCAGCTCCTTGACGATTTCCTGCTCCTCTCCGTGATTAGTGCCCTCTTAGCCAAGTGATTAGTGCCTGCTCAGCTCTTTGATTATTGCCTCCTGAAGCACGTGATCAGTGCATGATAGCCACGTGATCAGCGCCTCTCAGTCACGTGATCAGCGCCCCTCAGTCACGTGATCAGTGCATGCTCAGTCACGTGATCAGTGCCTCTCAGTCACGTGATCAGTGCCTCTCAGTCACGTGATCAGTGCATGCTCAGTCACGTGATCAGTGCATGCTCAGCCACGTGATCAGGGCCTGCTCAGTCACGTGATCAGGGTCTGCTGAATCAAGGGATTAGCGCTTGCTCAGCTGCATGCTTAATCCCTGCTCAGCTGCCTGACTCGTGCCTGATCAGCTGTGTGATTAGTCCCTGCTCAGCTGCGTGATTAGTGCCTGCTCAAGACCGGGTTAGGAGCGGGCTGAGTGACGTGATTAGAGTCTGCTTAGCCACTTCATTACAGTCTGCTCAGCTCCATGATTATTGCCTGCTAAGCTGCGTGATTCCTGCCTGCTCAGCTTCTTGATTATTGCCTGCTGAGCTGCGTGATTCCTGCTTGCTCAGCTCCATATTTATTGCCTGCTGAGCTGCGTGATTCCTGCCTGCTCAGCTTCTTGATTATTGCATGCTGAGCTGCGTGATTCCTGTTTGCTCAGCTCCATGATTATTGCCTGCTGAGCTGCGTGATTCCTGCTTGCTCAGCTCCATGATTTTTGCTTGCTGAGCTGCATAATAAGTGCCTGCTCAGTCCCCAGAGAGGAGCCGGCTGAATCACGTGATTAGAGTCTGCTTATCCAGTTCATTACAGCCTTCAGCTCCAATTATTATTGCCTGCTAAGTTGCGTGATTCCTGCCTGCTCAGGTCCGTGAGTATTGCCTGCTGAGTTGCGTGATTCCTGCCAGCTCAGCTCCATGATTATTGCCTGCTGAGCTGCGCGATTCCTGACTGCTAGCTTCTTGCTTATTGGCTGCTGAGCTGCCTGATTCCTGCCTGCTCTGCTTCTTGATTATTGCCTGCTGAGCTGCGTGATTCCTGCTTGCTCAGCTCCAGGATTATTGCCTGCTGAGCTGCGTGATTCGTGCCTGCTCAGCTCCTTGATTACTGTCTGCTGAGCTGCGTGATTCCTGCCTGCTCAGCTCCAGGAGTATTGTCTGCTGGGCTGCAAGATTCGTGTGTGCTCAGTCACGGGTGTCAAGCCTGCTGAGTCACGTGTTTAGAGTCTGCTTAGCCACTTAATGGCAGTCTGCTCAGCTCCTTGATCTTTGCCTGCTGAGCTGAGTGATTCCTGCCTGCTCAGCTCCATGAGTATTGCCTGCTGAGCTGCATGATTGGTGTCTGCTGAGCTGCACCATTTGTGTCTGCTGAGCTGCACCATTGGTGTCTGCTGAGCTGCCCAAATTGTGTCTGCTCAGTCACGGGTGTAGAGCCTGCTGCGTCACGTGTTTAGAGTCTGCTTAACCACTTCATTACAGTTTGCTCAGCTCCTTGACGATTTCCTGCTCCTCTCCGTGATTAGTGCCCTCTTAGCCAAGTGGTTAGTGCCTGCTCAGCTCTTTGATTATTGCCTCCTGAAGCACGTGATCAGTGCATGATAGCCACGTGATCAGCGCCTCTCAGTCACGTGATCAGCGCCCCTCAGTCACGTGATCAGCGCCTCTCAGTCACGTGATCAGTGCCTCTCAGTCACGTGATCAGTGCATGCTCAGTCACGTGATCAGTGCATGCTCAGCCACGTGATCAGGGCCTGCTCAGTCACGTGATCAGGTTCTGCTGAATCAAGGGATTAGCGCTTGCTCAGCTGCATGCTTAATCCCTGCTCAGCTGCGTGACTCGTGCCTGATCAGCTGTGTGATTAGTCCCTGCTCAGCTGCGTGATTAGTGCCTGCTCAAGACCGGGTTAGGAGCCAGCTGAGTGACGTGATTAGTGTCTGCTTAGCCACTTCATTACAGTCTGCTCAGCTCCATGATTATTGCCTGCTAAGCTGCGTGATTCCTGCCTGCTCAGCTCCAGGAGTATTGTCTGCTGGGCTGCAAGATTCGTGTGTGCTCAGTCACGGGTGTCAAGCCTGCTGAGTCACGTGTTTAGAGTCTGCTTAGCCACTTAATGGCAGTCTGCTCAGCTCCTTGATCTTTGCCTGCTGAGCTGAGTGATTCCTGCCTGCTCAGCTCCATGAGAATTGCCTGCTGAGCTGCATGATTGGTGTCTGCTGAGCTGCACCATTTGTGTCTGCTGAGCTGCACCATTGGTGTCTGCTGAGCTGCCCAAATTGTGTCTGCTCAGTCACGGGTGTAGAGCCTGCTGCGTCACGTGTTTAGAGTCTGCTTAACCACTTCATTACAGTTTGCTCAGCTCCTTGACGATTTCCTGCTCCTCTCCGTGATTAGTGCCCTCTTAGCCAAGTGATTAGTGCCTGCTCAGCTCTTTGATTATTGCCTCCTGAAGCACGTGATCAGTGCATGATAGCCACGTGATCAGCGCCTCTCAGTCACGTGATCAGCGCCCCTCAGTCACGTGATCAGTGCATGCTCAGTCACGTGATCAGTGCCTCTCAGTCACGTGATCAGTGCCTCTCAGTCACGTGATCAGTGCATGCTCAGTCACGTGATCAGTGCATGCTCAGCCACGTGATCAGGGCCTGCTCAGTCACGTGATCAGGGTCTGCTGAATCAAGGGATTAGCGCTTGCTCAGCTGCATGCTTAATCCCTGCTCAGCTGCCTGACTCGTGCCTGATCAGCTGTGTGATTAGTCCCTGCTCAGCTGCGTGATTAGTGCCTGCTCAAGACCGGGTTAGGAGCCGGCTGAGTGACGTGATTAGAGTCTGCTTAGCCACTTCATTACAGTCTGCTCAGCTCCATGATTATTGCCTGCTAAGCTGCGTGATTCCTGCCTGCTCAGCTTCTTGATTATTGCCTGCTGAGCTGCGTGATTCCTGCTTGCTCAGCTCCATATTTATTGCCTGCTGAGCTGCGTGATTCCTGCCTGCTCAGCTTCTTGATTATTGCATGCTGAGCTGCGTGATTCCTGTTTGCTCAGCTCCATGATTATTGCCTGCTGAGCTGCGTGATTCCTGCTTGCTCAGCTCCATGATTTTTGCTTGCTGAGCTGCATAATAAGTGCCTGCTCAGTCCCCAGAGAGGAGCCGGCTGAATCACGTGATTAGAGTCTGCTTATCCAGTTCATTACAGCCTTCAGCTCCAATTATTATTGCCTGCTAAGTTGCGTGATTCCTGCCTGCTCAGGTCCGTGAGTATTGCCTGCTGAGTTGCGTGATTCCTGCCAGCTCAGCTCCATGATTATTGCCTGCTGAGCTGCGCGATTCCTGACTGCTAGCTTCTTGCTTATTGGCTGCTGAGCTGCCTGATTCCTGCCTGCTCTGCTTCTTGATTATTGCCTGCTGAGCTGCGTGATTCCTGCTTGCTCAGCTCCAGGATTATTGCCTGCTGAGCTGCGTGATTCGTGCCTGCTCAGCTCCTTGATTACTGTCTGCTGAGCTGCGTGATTCCTGCCTGCTCAGCTCCAGGAGTATTGTCTGCTGGGCTGCAAGATTCGTGTGTGCTCAGTCACGGGTGTCAAGCCTGCTGAGTCACGTGTTTAGAGTCTGCTTAGCCACTTAATGGCAGTCTGCTCAGCTCCTTGATCTTTGCCTGCTGAGCTGAGTGATTCCTGCCTGCTCAGCTCCATGAGTATTGCCTGCTGAGCTGCATGATTGGTGTCTGCTGAGCTGCACCATTTGTGTCTGCTGAGCTGCACCATTGGTGTCTGCTGAGCTGCCCAAATTGTGTCTGCTCAGTCACGGGTGTAGAGCCTGCTGCGTCACGTGTTTAGAGTCTGCTTAACCACTTCATTACAGTTTGCTCAGCTCCTTGACGATTTCCTGCTCCTCTCCGTGATTAGTGCCCTCTTAGCCAAGTGATTAGTGCCTGCTCAGCTCTTTGATTATTGCCTCCTGAAGCACGTGATCAGTGCATGATAGCCACGTGATCAGCGCCTCTCAGTCACGTGATCAGCGCCCCTCAGTCACGTGATCAGCGCCTCTCAGTCACGTGATCAGTGCCTCTCAGTCACGTGATCAGTGCATGCTCAGTCACGTGATCAGTGCATGCTCAGTCACGTGATCAGGGCCTGCTCAGTCACGTGATCAGGTTCTGCTGAATCAAGGGATCAGCGCTTGCTCAGCTGCATGCTTAATCCCTGCTCAGCTGCGTGACTCGTGCCTGATCAGCTGTGTGATTAGTCCCTGCTCAGCTGCGTGATTAGTGCCTGCTCAAGACCGGGTTAGGAGCCAGCTGAGTGACGTGATTAGAGTCTGCTTAGCCACTTCATTACAGTCTGCTCAGCTCCATGATTATTGCCTGCTAAGCTGCGTGATTTTTGCCTGCTCAGCTCCATGATTTTTGCTTGCTGAGCTGCATAATAAGTGCCTGCTCAGTCCCCAGAGAGGAGCCGGCTGAATCACGTGATTAGAGTCTGCTTATCCAGTTCATTACAGCCTTCAGCTCCAATTATTATTGCCTGCTGAGTTGCGTGATTCCTGCCAGCTCAGCTCCATGATTATTGCCTGCTGAGCTGCGCGATTCCTGACTGCTAGCTTCTTGCTTATTGGCTGCTGAGCTGCCTGATTCCTGCCTGCTCTGCTTCTTGATTATTGCCTGCTGAGCTGCGTGATTCCTGCTTGCTCAGCTCCAGGATTATTGCCTGCTGAGCTGCGTGATTCGTGCCTGCTCAGCTCCTTGATTACTGTCTGCTGAGCTGCGTGATTCCTGCCTGCTCAGCTCCAGGAGTATTGTCTGCTGGGCTGCAAGATTCGTGTGTGCTCAGTCACGGGTGTCAAGCCTGCTGAGTCACGTGTTTAGAGTCTGCTTAGCCACTTAATGGCAGTCTGCTCAGCTCCTTGATCTTTGCCTGCTGAGCTGAGTGATTCCTGCCTGCTCAGCTCCATGAGTATTGCCTGCTGAGCTGCATGATTGGTGTCTGCTGAGCTGCACCATTTGTGTCTGCTGAGCTGCACCATTGGTGTCTGCTGAGCTGCCCAAATTGTGTCTGCTCAGTCACGGGTGTAGAGCCTGCTGCGTCACGTGTTTAGAGTCTGCTTAACCACTTCATTACAGTTTGCTCAGCTCCTTGACGATTTCCTGCTCCTCTCCGTGATTAGTGCCCTCTTAGCCAAGTGATTAGTGCCTGCTCAGCTCTTTGATTATTGCCTCCTGAAGCACGTGATCAGTGCATGATAGCCACGTGATCAGCGCCTCTCAGTCACGTGATCAGCGCCCCTCAGTCACGTGATCAGCGCCTCTCAGTCACGTGATCAGTGCCTCTCAGTCACGTGATCAGTGCATGCTCAGTCACGTGATCAGTGCCTCTCAGTCACGTGATCAGTGCCTCTCAGTCACGTGATCAGTGCATGCTCAGTCACGTGATCAGTGCATGCTCAGCCACGTGATCAGGGCCTGCTCAGTCACGTGATCAGGGTCTGCTGAATCAAGGGATTAGCGCTTGCTCAGCTGCATGCTTAATCCCTGCTCAGCTGCCTGACTCGTGCCTGATCAGCTGTGTGATTAGTCCCTGCTCAGCTGCGTGATTAGTGCCTGCTCAAGACCGGGTTAGGAGCCGGCTGAGTGACGTGATTAGAGTCTGCTTAGCCACTTCATTACAGTCTGCTCAGCTCCATGATTATTGCCTGCTAAGCTGCGTGATTCCTGCCTGCTCAGCTTCTTGATTATTGCCTGCTGAGCTGCGTGATTCCTGCTTGCTCAGCTCCATATTTATTGTCTGCTGAGCTGCGTGATTCCTGCTTGCTCATCTCCAGGATTATTGCCTGCTGAGCTGCGCGATTCCTGACTGCTAGCTTCTTGCTTATTGGCTGCTGAGCTGCCTGATTCCTGCCTGCTCAGCTCCTTGATTACTGTCTGCTGAGCTGCGTGATTCCTGCCTGCTCAGCTCCAGGAGTATTGTCTGCTGGGCTGCAAGATTCGTGTGTGCTCAGTCACGGGTGTCAAGCCTGCTGAGTCACGTGTTTAGAGTCTGCTTAGCCACTTAATGGCAGTCTGCTCAGCTCCTTGATTTTTGCCAGCTGAGCTGCGAGATTCGTGCCTGCTCAGCTCCTTGATCTTTGCCTGCTGAGCTGAGTGATTCCTGCCTGCTCAGCTCCATGAGTATTGCCTGCTGAGCTGCATGATTGGTGTCTGCTGAGCTGCACCATTTGTGTCTGCTGAGCTGCACCAGTGGTGTCTGCTGAGCTGCCTAAATTGTGTCTGCTCAGTCACGGGTGTAGAGCCTGCTGCGTCACGTGTTTAGAGTCTGCTTAACCACTTCATTACAGTTTGCTCAGCTCCTTGACGATTTCCTGCTACTCTCCGTGATTAGTGCCCTCTTAGGCAAGTGATTAGTGCCTGCTCAGCTCTTTGATTATTGCCTCCTGAAGCACGTGATCAGTGCATGATAGCCACGTGATCAGCGCCTCTCAGTCACGTGATCAGCGCCCCTCAGTCACGTGATCAGCGCCTCTCAGTCACGTGATCAGCGCCCCTCAGTCACGTGATCAGTGCATGCTCAGTCACGTGATCAGTGCCTCTCAGTCACGTGATCAGTGCCTCTCAGTCACGTGATCAGTGCATGCTCAGTCACGTGATCAGTGCATGCTCAGCCACGTGATCAGGGCCTGCTCAGTCACGTGATCAGGGTCTGCTGAATCAAGGGATTAGCGCTTGCTCAGCTGCATGCTTAATCCCTGCTCAGCTGCCTGACTCGTGCCTGATCAGCTGTGTGATTAGTCCCTGCTCAGCTGCGTGATTAGTGCCTGCTCAAGACCGGGTTAGGAGCCGGCTGAGTGACGTGATTAGAGTCTGCTTAGCCACTTCATTACAGTCTGCTCAGCTCCATGATTATTGCCTGCTAAGCTGCGTGATTCCTGCCTGCTCAGCTTCTTGATTATTGCCTGCTGAGCTGCGTGATTCCTGCTTGCTCAGCTCCATATTTATTGCCTGCTGAGCTGCGTGATTCCTGCCTGCTCAGCTTCTTGATTATTGCATGCTGAGCTGCGTGATTCCTGTTTGCTCAGCTCCATGATTATTGCCTGCTGAGCTGCGTGATTCCTGCTTGCTCAGCTCCATGATTTTTGCTTGCTGAGCTGCATAATAAGTGCCTGCTCAGTCCCCAGAGAGGAGCCGGCTGAATCACGTGATTAGAGTCTGCTTATCCAGTTCATTACAGCCTTCAGCTCCAATTATTATTTCCTGCTAAGTTGCGTGATTCCTGCCTGCTCAGGTCCGTGAGTATTGCCTGCTGAGTTGCGTGATTCCTGCCAGCTCAGCTCCATGATTATTGCCTGCTGAGCTGCGCGATTCCTGACTGCTAGCTTCTTGCTTATTGGCTGCTGAGCTGCCTGATTCCTGCCTGCTCTGCTTCTTGATTATTGCCTGCTGAGCTGCGTGATTCCTGCTTGCTCAGCTCCAGGATTATTGCCTGCTGAGCTGCGTGATTCGTGCCTGCTCAGCTCCTTGATTACTGTCTGCTGAGCTGCGTGATTCCTGCCTGCTCAGCTCCAGGAGTATTGTCTGCTGGGCTGCAAGATTCGTGTGTGCTCAGTCACGGGTGTCAAGCCTGCTGAGTCACGTGTTTAGAGTCTGCTTAGCCACTTAATGGCAGTCTGCTCAGCTCCTTGATCTTTGCCTGCTGAGCTGAGTGATTCCTGCCTGCTCAGCTCCATGAGTATTGCCTGCTGAGCTGCATGATTGGTGTCTGCTGAGCTGCACCATTTGTGTCTGCTGAGCTGCACCATTGGTGTCTGCTGAGCTGCCCAAATTGTGTCTGCTCAGTCACGGGTGTAGAGCCTGCTGCGTCACGTGTTTAGAGTCTGCTTAACCACTTCATTACAGTTTGCTCAGCTCCTTGACGATTTCCTGCTCCTCTCCGTGATTAGTGCCCTCTTAGCCAAGTGATTAGTGCCTGCTCAGCTCTTTGATTATTGCCTCCTGAAGCACGTGATCAGTGCATGATAGCCACGTGATCAGCGCCTCTCAGTCACGTGATCAGCGCCCCTCAGTCACGTGATCAGCGCCTCTCAGTCACGTGATCAGTGCCTCTCAGTCACGTGATCAGTGCATGCTCAGTCACGTGATCAGTGCATGCTCAGTCACGTGATCAGGGCCTGCTCAGTCACGTGATCAGGTTCTGCTGAATCAAGGGATCAGCGCTTGCTCAGCTGCATGCTTAATCCCTGCTCAGCTGCGTGACTCGTGCCTGATCAGCTGTGTGATTAGTCCCTGCTCAGCTTCGTGATTAGTGCCTGCTCAAGACCGGGTTAGGAGCCAGCTGAGTGACGTGATTAGAGTCTGCTTAGCCACTTCATTACAGTCTGCTCAGCTCCATGATTATTGCCTGCTAAGCTGCGTGATTTTTGCCTGCTCAGCTCCATGATTTTTGCTTGCTGAGCTGCATAATAAGTGCCTGCTCAGTCCCCAGAGAGGAGCCGGCTGAATCACGTGATTAGAGTCTGCTTATCCAGTTCATTACAGCCTTCAGCTCCAATTATTATTGCCTGCTAAGTTGCGTGATTCCTGCCTGCTCAGGTCCGTGAGTATTGCCTGCTGAGTTGCGTGATTCCTGCCAGCTCAGCTCCATGATTATTGCCTGCTGAGCTGCGCGATTCCTGACTGCTAGCTTCTTGCTTATTGGCTGCTGAGCTGCCTGATTCCTGCCTGCTCTGCTTCTTGATTATTGCCTGCTGAGCTGCGTGATTCCTGCTTGCTCAGCTCCAGGATTATTGCCTGCTGAGCTGCGTGATTCGTGCCTGCTCAGCTCCTTGATTACTGTCTGCTGAGCTGCGTGATTCCTGCCTGCTCAGCTCCAGGAGTATTGTCTGCTGGGCTGCAAGATTCGTGTGTGCTCAGTCACGGGTGTCAAGCCTGCTGAGTCACGTGTTTAGAGTCTGCTTAGCCACTTAATGGCAGTCTGCTCAGCTCCTTGATCTTTGCCTGCTGAGCTGAGTGATTCCTGCCTGCTCAGCTCCATGAGTATTGCCTGCTGAGCTGCATGATTGGTGTCTGCTGAGCTGCACCATTTGTGTCTGCTGAGCTGCACCATTGGTGTCTGCTGAGCTGCCCAAATTGTGTCTGCTCAGTCACGGGTGTAGAGCCTGCTGCGTCACGTGTTTAGAGTCTGCTTAACCACTTCATTACAGTTTGCTCAGCTCCTTGACGATTTCCTGCTCCTCTCCGTGATTAGTGCCCTCTTAGCCAAGTGATTAGTGCCTGCTCAGCTCTTTGATTATTGCCTCCTGAAGCACGTGATCAGTGCATGATAGCCACGTGATCAGCGCCTCTCAGTCACGTGATCAGCGCCCCTCAGTCACGTGATCAGCGCCTCTCAGTCACGTGATCAGTGCCTCTCAGTCACGTGATCAGTGCATGCTCAGTCACGTGATCAGCGCCTCTCAGTCACGTGATCAGTGCCTCTCAGTCACGTGATCAGTGCATGCTCAGTCACGTGATCAGTGCCTCTCAGTCACGTGATCAGTGCCTGCTCAGTCACGTGATCAGTGCATGCTCAGTCACGTGATCAGTGCATGCTCAGCCACGTGATCAGGGCCTGCTCAGTCACGTGATCAGGGTCTGCTGAATCAAGGGATTAGCGCTTGCTCAGCTGCATGCTTAATCCCTGCTCAGCTGCCTGACTCGTGCCTGATCAGCTGTGTGATTAGTCCCTGCTCAGCTGCGTGATTAGTGCCTGCTCAAGACCGGGTTAGGAGCCGGCTGAGTGACGTGATTAGAGTCTGCTTAGCCACTTCATTACAGTCTGCTCAGCTCCATGATTATTGCCTGCTAAGCTGCGTGATTCCTGCCTGCTCAGCTTCTTGATTATTGCCTGCTGAGCTGCGTGATTCCTGCTTGCTCAGCTCCATATTTATTGCCTGCTGAGCTGCGTGATTCCTGCCTGCTCAGCTCCTGGATTATTGCCTGCTGAGCTGCGCGATTCCTGACTGCTAGCTTCTTGATTATTGCCTGCTGAGCTGCGTGATTCCTGCCTGCTCAGCTCCTTGATTACTGTCTGCTGAGCTGCGTGATTCCTGCCTGCTCAGCTCCAGGAGTATTGTCTGCTGGGCTGCAAGATTCGTGTGTGCTCAGTCACGGGTGTCAAGCCTGCTGAGTCACGTGTTTAGAGTCTGCTTAGCCACTTAATGGCAGTCTGCTCAGCTCCTTGATTTTTGCCAGCTGAGCTGCAAGATTCGTGCCTGCTCAGCTCCTTGATCTTTGCCTGCTGAGCTGAGTGATTCCTGCCTGCTCAGCTCCATGAGTATTGCCTGCTGAGCTGCATGATTGGTGTCTGCTGAGCTGCACCATTTGTGTCTGCTGAGCTGCACCAGTGGTGTCTGCTGAGCTGCCCAAATTGTGTCTGCTCAGTCACGGGTGTAGAGCCTGCTGCGTCACGTGTTTAGAGTCTGCTTAACCACTTCATTACAGTTTGCTCAGCTCCTTGACGATTTCCTGCTCCTCTCCGTGATTAGTGCCCTCTTAGCCAAGTGATTAGTGCCTGCTCAGCTCTTTGATTATTGCCTCCTGAAGCACGTGATCAGTGCATGATAGCCACGTGATCAGCGCCTCTCAGTCACGTGATCAGCGCCCCTCAGTCACGTGATCAGCGCCTCTCAGTCACGTGATCAGTGCCTCTCAGTCACGTGATCAGTGCATGCTCAGTCACGTGATCAGTGCCTCTCAGTCACGTGATCAGTGCCTCTCAGTCACGTGATCAGTGCATGCTCAGTCACGTGATCAGTGCATGCTCAGCCACGTGATCAGGGCCTGCTCAGTCACGTGATCAGGGTCTGCTGAATCAAGGGATTAGCGCTTGCTCAGCTGCATGCTTAATCCCTGCTCAGCTGCCTGACTCGTGCCTGATCAGCTGTGTGATTAGTCCCTGCTCAGCTGCGTGATTAGTGCCTGCTCAAGACCGGGTTAGGAGCCGGCTGAGTGACGTGATTAGAGTCTGCTTAGCCACTTCATTACAGTCTGCTCAGCTCCATGATTATTGCCTGCTAAGCTGCGTGATTCCTGCCTGCTCAGCTTCTTGATTATTGCCTGCTGAGCTGCGTGATTCCTGCTTGCTCAGCTCCATATTTATTGCCTGCTGAGCTGCGTGATTCCTGCCTGCTCAGCTTCTTGATTATTGCATGCTGAGCTGCGTGATTCCTGTTTGCTCAGCTCCATGATTATTGCCTGCTGAGCTGCGTGATTCCTGCTTGCTCAGCTCCATGATTTTTGCTTGCTGAGCTGCATAATAAGTGCCTGCTCAGTCCCCAGAGAGGAGCCGGCTGAATCACGTGATTAGAGTCTGCTTATCCAGTTCATTACAGCCTTCAGCTCCAATTATTATTGCCTGCTAAGTTGCGTGATTCCTGCCTGCTCAGGTCCGTGAGTATTGCCTGCTGAGTTGCGTGATTCCTGCCAGCTCAGCTCCATGATTATTGCCTGCTGAGCTGCGCGATTCCTGACTGCTAGCTTCTTGCTTATTGGCTGCTGAGCTGCCTGATTCCTGCCTGCTCTGCTTCTTGATTATTGCCTGCTGAGCTGCGTGATTCCTGCTTGCTCAGCTCCAGGATTATTGCCTGCTGAGCTGCGTGATTCGTGCCTGCTCAGCTCCTTGATTACTGTCTGCTGAGCTGCGTGATTCCTGCCTGCTCAGCTCCAGGAGTATTGTCTGCTGGGCTGCAAGATTCGTGTGTGCTCAGTCACGGGTGTCAAGCCTGCTGAGTCACGTGTTTAGAGTCTGCTTAGCCACTTAATGGCAGTCTGCTCAGCTCCTTGATTTTTGCCAGCTGAGCTGCGAGATTCGTGCCTGCTCAGCTCCTTGATCTTTGCCTGCTGAGCTGAGTGATTCCTGCCTGCTCAGCTCCATGAGTATTGCCTGCTGAGCTGCATGATTGGTGTCTGCTGAGCTGCACCATTTGTGTCTGCTGAGCTGCACCATTGGTGTCTGCTGAGCTGCCCAAATTGTGTCTGCTCAGTCACGGGTGTAGAGCCTGCTGCGTCACGTGTTTAGAGTCTGCTTAACCACTTCATTACAGTTTGCTCAGCTCCTTGACGATTTCCTGCTCCTCTCCGTGATTAGTGCCCTCTTAGCCAAGTGATTAGTGCCTGCTCAGCTCTTTGATTATTGCCTCCTGAAGCACGTGATCAGTGCATGATAGCCACGTGATCAGCGCCTCTCAGTCACGTGATCAGCGCCTCTCAGTCACGTGATCAGTGCCTCTCAGTCACGTGATGAGTGCATGCTCAGTCACGTGATCAGTGCCTCTCAGTCACGTGATCAGTGCCTCTCAGTCACGTGATCAGTGCATGCTCAGTCACGTGATCAGTGCATGCTCAGCCACGTGATCAGGGCCTGCTCAGTCACGTGATCAGGGTCTGCTGAATCAAGGGATTAGCGCTTGCTCAGCTGCATGCTTAATCCCTGCTCAGCTGCCTGACTCGTGCCTGATCAGCTGTGTGATTAGTCCCTGCTCAGCTGCGTGATTAGTGCCTGCTCAAGACCGGGTTAGGAGCCGGCTGAGTGACGTGATTAGAGTCTGCTTAGCCACTTCATTACAGTCTGCTCAGCTCCATGATTATTGCCTGCTAAGCTGCGTGATTCCTGCCTGCTCAGCTTCTTGATTATTGCCTGCTGAGCTGCGTGATTCCTGCTTGCTCAGCTCCATATTTATTGCCTGCTGAGCTGCGTGATTCCTGCCTGCTCAGCTTCTTGATTATTGCATGCTGAGCTGCGTGATTCCTGTTTGCTCAGCTCCATGATTATTGCCTGCTGAGCTGCGTGATTCCTGCTTGCTCAGCTCCATGATTTTTGCTTGCTGAGCTGCATAATAAGTGCCTGCTCAGTCCCCAGAGAGGAGCCGGCTGAATCACGTGATTAGAGTCTGCTTATCCAGTTCATTACAGCCTTCAGCTCCAATTATTATTGCCTGCTAAGTTGCGTGATTCCTGCCTGCTCAGGTCCGTGAGTATTGCCTGCTGAGTTGCGTGATTCCTGCCAGCTCAGCTCCATGATTATTGCCTGCTGAGCTGCGCGATTCCTGACTGCTAGCTTCTTGCTTATTGGCTGCTGAGCTGCCTGATTCCTGCCTGCTCTGCTTCTTGATTATTGCCTGCTGAGCTGCGTGATTCCTGCTTGCTCAGCTCCAGGATTATTGCCTGCTGAGCTGCGTGATTCGTGCCTGCTCAGCTCCTTGATTACTGTCTGCTGAGCTGCGTGATTCCTGCCTGCTCAGCTCCAGGAGTATTGTCTGCTGGGCTGCAAGATTCGTGTGTGCTCAGTCACGGGTGTCAAGCCTGCTGAGTCACGTGTTTAGAGTCTGCTTAGCCACTTAATGGCAGTCTGCTCAGCTCCTTGATCTTTGCCTGCTGAGCTGAGTGATTCCTGCCTGCTCAGCTCCATGAGTATTGCCTGCTGAGCTGCATGATTGGTGTCTGCTGAGCTGCACCATTTGTGTCTGCTGAGCTGCACCATTGGTGTCTGCTGAGCTGCCCAAATTGTGTCTGCTCAGTCACGGGTGTAGAGCCTGCTGCGTCACGTGTTTAGAGTCTGCTTAACCACTTCATTACAGTTTGCTCAGCTCCTTGACGATTTCCTGCTCCTCTCCGTGATTAGTGCCCTCTTAGCCAAGTGATTAGTGCCTGCTCAGCTCTTTGATTATTGCCTCCTGAAGCACGTGATCAGTGCATGATAGCCACGTGATCAGCGCCTCTCAGTCACGTGATCAGTGCCTCTCAGTCACGTGATCAGTGCATGCTCAGTCACGTGATCAGTGCCTCTCAGTCACGTGATCAGTGCCTCTCAGTCACGTGATCAGTGCATGCTCAGTCACGTGATCAGTGCATGCTCAGCCACGTGATCAGGGCCTGCTCAGTCACGTGATCAGGGTCTGCTGAATCAAGGGATTAGCGCTTGCTCAGCTGCATGCTTAATCCCTGCTCAGCTGCCTGACTCGTGCCTGATCAGCTGTGTGATTAGTCCCTGCTCAGCTGCGTGATTAGTGCCTGCTCAAGACCGGGTTAGGAGCCGGCTGAGTGACGTGATTAGAGTCTGCTTAGCCACTTCATTACAGTCTGCTCAGCTCCATGATTATTGCCTGCTAAGCTGCGTGATTCCTGCCTGCTCAGCTTCTTGATTATTGCCTGCTGAGCTGCGTGATTCCTGCTTGCTCAGCTCCATATTTATTGCCTGCTGAGCTGCGTGATTCCTGCCTGCTCAGCTTCTTGATTATTGCATGCTGAGCTGCGTGATTCCTGTTTGCTCAGCTCCATGATTATTGCCTGCTGAGCTGCGTGATTCCTGCTTGCTCAGCTCCATGATTTTTGCTTGCTGAGCTGCATAATAAGTGCCTGCTCAGTCCCCAGAGAGGAGCCGGCTGAATCACGTGATTAGAGTCTGCTTATCCAGTTCATTACAGCCTTCAGCTCCAATTATTATTGCCTGCTAAGTTGCGTGATTCCTGCCTGCTCAGGTCCGTGAGTATTGCCTGCTGAGTTGCGTGATTCCTGCCAGCTCAGCTCCATGATTATTGCCTGCTGAGCTGCGCGATTCCTGACTGCTAGCTTCTTGCTTATTGGCTGCTGAGCTGCCTGATTCCTGCCTGCTCTGCTTCTTGATTATTGCCTGCTGAGCTGCGTGATTCCTGCTTGCTCAGCTCCAGGATTATTGCCTGCTGAGCTGCGTGATTCGTGCCTGCTCAGCTCCTTGATTACTGTCTGCTGAGCTGCGTGATTCCTGCCTGCTCAGCTCCAGGAGTATTGTCTGCTGGGCTGCAAGATTCGTGTGTGCTCAGTCACGGGTGTCAAGCCTGCTGAGTCACGTGTTTAGAGTCTGCTTAGCCACTTAATGGCAGTCTGCTCAGCTCCTTGATCTTTGCCTGCTGAGCTGAGTGATTCCTGCCTGCTCAGCTCCATGAGTATTGCCTGCTGAGCTGCATGATTGGTGTCTGCTGAGCTGCACCATTTGTGTCTGCTGAGCTGCACCATTGGTGTCTGCTGAGCTGCCCAAATTGTGTCTGCTCAGTCACGGGTGTAGAGCCTGCTGCGTCACGTGTTTAGAGTCTGCTTAACCACTTCATTACAGTTTGCTCAGCTCCTTGACGATTTCCTGCTCCTCTCCGTGATTAGTGCCCTCTTAGCCAAGTGATTAGTGCCTGCTCAGCTCTTTGATTATTGCCTCCTGAAGCACGTGATCAGTGCATGATAGCCACGTGATCAGCGCCTCTCAGTCACGTGATCAGTGCCTTCAGTCACGTGATCAGTGCATGCTCAGTCACGTGATCAGTGCCTCTCAGTCACGTGATCAGTGCCTCTCAGTCACGTGATCAGTGCATGCTCAGTCACGTGATCAGTGCATTCTCAGCCACGTGATCAGGGCCTGCTCAGTCACGTGATCAGGGTCTGCTGAATCAAGGGATTAGCGCTTGCTCAGCTGCATGCTTAATCCCTGCTCAGCTGCCTGACTCGTGCCTGATCAGCTGTGTGATTAGTCCCTGCTCAGCTGCGTGATTAGTGCCTGCTCAAGACCGGGTTAGGAGCCGGCTGAGTGACGTGATTAGAGTCTGCTTAGCCACTTCATTACAGTCTGCTCAGCTCCATGATTATTGCCTGCTAAGCTGCGTGATTCCTGCCTGCTCAGCTGCTTGATTATTGCCTGCTGAGCTGCGTGATTCCTGCTTGCTCAGCTCCATATTTATTGCCTGCTGAGCTGCGTGATTCCTGCTGCTCAGCTCCATGATTATTGCCTGCTGAGCTGCGTGATTCCTGCTGCTCAGCTTCTTGATTATTGCCTGCTGAGCTGCGTGATTCCTGCCTGCTCAGCTCCTTGATTACTGACTGCTGAGCTGCGTGATTCCTGCCTGCTCAGCTCCAGGAGTATTGTCTGCTGGGCTGCAAGATTCGTGTGTGCTCAGTCACGGGTGTCAAGCCTGCTGAGTCACGTGTTTAGAGTCTGCTTAGCCACTTAATGGCAGTCTGCTCAGCTCCTTGATTTTGCCAGCTGAGCTGCGAGATTCGTGCCTGCTCAGCTCCTTGATCTTTGCCTGCTGAGCTGAGTGATTCCTGCCTGCTCAGCTCCATGAGTATTGCCTGCTGAGCTGCATGATTGGTGTCTGCTGAGCTGCACCATTTGTGTCTGCTGAGCTGCACCATTGGTGTCTGCTGAGCTGCCCAAATTGTGTCTGCTCAGTCACGGGTGTAGAGCCTGCTGCGTCACGTGTTTAGAGTCTGCTTAACCACTTCATTACAGTTTGCTCAGCTCCTTGACGATTTCCTGCTCCTCTCCGTGATTAGTGCCCTCTTAGCCAAGTGATTAGTGCCTGCTCAGCTCTTTGATTATTGCCTCCTGAAGCACGTGATCAGTGCATGATAGCCACGTGATCAGCGCCTCTCAGTCACGTGATCAGCGCCCCTCAGTCACGTGATCAGCGCCTCTCAGTCACGTGATCAGTGCCTCTCAGTCACGTGATCAGTGCATGCTCAGTCACGTGATCAGTGCCTCTCAGTCACGTGATCAGTGCCTCTCAGTCACGTGATCAGTGCATGCTCAGTCACGTGATCAGTGCATGCTCAGCCACGTGATCAGGGCCTGCTCAGTCACGTGATCAGGGTCTGCTGAATCAAGGGATTAGCGCTTGCTCAGCTGCATGCTTAATCCCTGCTCAGCTGCCTGACTCGTGCCTGATCAGCTGTGTGATTAGTCCCTGCTCAGCTGCGTGATTAGTGCCTGCTCAAGACCGGGTTAGGAGCCGGCTGAGTGACGTGATTAGAGTCTGCTTAGCCACTTCATTACAGTCTGCTCAGCTCCATGATTATTGCCTGCTAAGCTGCGTGATTCCTGCCTGCTCAGCTTCTTGATTATTGCCTGCTGAGCTGCGTGATTCCTGCTTGCTCAGCTCCATATTTATTGCCTGCTGAGCTGCGTGATTCCTGCCTGCTCAGCTTCTTGATTATTGCATGCTGAGCTGCGTGATTCCTGTTTGCTCAGCTCCATGATTATTGCCTGCTGAGCTGCGTGATTCCTGCTTGCTCAGCTCCATGATTTTTGCTTGCTGAGCTGCATAATAAGTGCCTGCTCAGTCCCCAGAGAGGAGCCGGCTGAATCACGTGATTAGAGTCTGCTTATCCAGTTCATTACAGCCTTCAGCTCCAATTATTATTGCCTGCTAAGTTGCGTGATTCCTGCCTGCTCAGGTCCGTGAGTATTGCCTGCTGAGTTGCGTGATTCCTGCCAGCTCAGCTCCATGATTATTGCCTGCTGAGCTGCGCGATTCCTGACTGCTAGCTTCTTGCTTATTGGCTGCTGAGCTGCCTGATTCCTGCCTGCTCTGCTTCTTGATTATTGCCTGCTGAGCTGCGTGATTCCTGCTTGCTCAGCTCCAGGATTATTGCCTGCTGAGCTGCGTGATTCGTGCCTGCTCAGCTCCTTGATTACTGTCTGCTGAGCTGCGTGATTCCTGCCTGCTCAGCTCCAGGAGTATTGTCTGCTGGGCTGCAAGATTCGTGTGTGCTCAGTCACGGGTGTCAAGCCTGCTGAGTCACGTGTTTAGAGTCTGCTTAGCCACTTAATGGCAGTCTGCTCAGCTCCTTGATCTTTGCCTGCTGAGCTGAGTGATTCCTGCCTGCTCAGCTCCATGAGTATTGCCTGCTGAGCTGCATGATTGGTGTCTGCTGAGCTGCACCATTTGTGTCTGCTGAGCTGCACCATTGGTGTCTGCTGAGCTGCCCAAATTGTGTCTGCTCAGTCACGGGTGTAGAGCCTGCTGCGTCACGTGTTTAGAGTCTGCTTAACCACTTCATTACAGTTTGCTCAGCTCCTTGACGATTTCCTGCTCCTCTCCGTGATTAGTGCCCTCTTAGCCAAGTGATTAGTGCCTGCTCAGCTCTTTGATTATTGCCTCCTGAAGCACGTGATCAGTGCATGATAGCCACGTGATCAGCGCCTCTCAGTCACGTGATCAGTGCCTCTCAGTCACGTGATCAGTGCATGCTCAGTCACGTGATCAGTGCCTCTCAGTCACGTGATCAGTGCCTCTCAGTCACGTGATCAGTGCATGCTCAGTCACGTGATCAGTGCATGCTCAGCCACGTGATCAGGGCCTGCTCAGTCACGTGATCAGGGTCTGCTGAATCAAGGGATTAGCGCTTGCTCAGCTGCATGCTTAATCCCTGCTCAGCTGCCTGACTCGTGCCTGATCAGCTGTGTGATTAGTCCCTGCTCAGCTGCGTGATTAGTGCCTGCTCAAGACCGGGTTAGGAGCCGGCTGAGTGACGTGATTAGAGTCTGCTTAGCCACTTCATTACAGTCTGCTCAGCTCCATGATTATTGCCTGCTAAGCTGCGTGATTCCTGCCTGCTCAGCTTCTTGATTATTGCCTGCTGAGCTGCGTGATTCCTGCTTGCTCAGCTCCATATTTATTGCCTGCTGAGCTGCGTGATTCCTGCCTGCTCAGCTTCTTGATTATTGCATGCTGAGCTGCGTGATTCCTGTTTGCTCAGCTCCATGATTATTGCCTGCTGAGCTGCGTGATTCCTGCTTGCTCAGCTCCATGATTTTTGCTTGCTGAGCTGCATAATAAGTGCCTGCTCAGTCCCCAGAGAGGAGCCGGCTGAATCACGTGATTAGAGTCTGCTTATCCAGTTCATTACAGCCTTCAGCTCCAATTATTATTGCCTGCTAAGTTGCGTGATTCCTGCCTGCTCAGGTCCGTGAGTATTGCCTGCTGAGTTGCGTGATTCCTGCCAGCTCAGCTCCATGATTATTGCCTGCTGAGCTGCGCGATTCCTGACTGCTAGCTTCTTGCTTATTGGCTGCTGAGCTGCCTGATTCCTGCCTGCTCTGCTTCTTGATTATTGCCTGCTGAGCTGCGTGATTCCTGCTTGCTCAGCTCCAGGATTATTGCCTGCTGAGCTGCGTGATTCGTGCCTGCTCAGCTCCTTGATTACTGTCTGCTGAGCTGCGTGATTCCTGCCTGCTCAGCTCCAGGAGTATTGTCTGCTGGGCTGCAAGATTCGTGTGTGCTCAGTCACGGGTGTCAAGCCTGCTGAGTCACGTGTTTAGAGTCTGCTTAGCCACTTAATGGCAGTCTGCTCAGCTCCTTGATCTTTGCCTGCTGAGCTGAGTGATTCCTGCCTGCTCAGCTCCATGAGTATTGCCTGCTGAGCTGCATGATTGGTGTCTGCTGAGCTGCACCATTTGTGTCTGCTGAGCTGCACCATTGGTGTCTGCTGAGCTGCCCAAATTGTGTCTGCTCAGTCACGGGTGTAGAGCCTGCTGCGTCACGTGTTTAGAGTCTGCTTAACCACTTCATTACAGTTTGCTCAGCTCCTTGACGATTTCCTGCTCCTCTCCGTGATTAGTGCCCTCTTAGCCAAGTGATTAGTGCCTGCTCAGCTCTTTGATTATTGCCTCCTGAAGCACGTGATCAGTGCATGATAGCCACGTGATCAGCGCCTCTCAGTCACGTGATCAGTGCCTCTCAGTCACGTGATCAGTGCATGCTCAGTCACGTGATCAGTGCCTCTCAGTCACGTGATCAGTGCCTCTCAGTCACGTGATCAGTGCATGCTCAGTCACGTGATCAGTGCATGCTCAGCCACGTGATCAGGGCCTGCTCAGTCACGTGATCAGGGTCTGCTGAATCAAGGGATTAGCGCTTGCTCAGCTGCATGCTTAATCCCTGCTCAGCTGCCTGACTCGTGCCTGATCAGCTGTGTGATTAGTCCCTGCTCAGCTGCGTGATTAGTGCCTGCTCAAGACCGGGTTAGGAGCCGGCTGAGTGACGTGATTAGAGTCTGCTTAGCCACTTCATTACAGTCTGCTCAGCTCCATGATTATTGCCTGCTAAGCTGCGTGATTCCTGCCTGCTCAGCTTCTTGATTATTGCCTGCTGAGCTGCGTGATTCCTGCTTGCTCAGCTCCATATTTATTGCCTGCTGAGCTGCGTGATTCCTGCCTGCTCAGCTTCTTGATTATTGCATGCTGAGCTGCGTGATTCCTGTTTGCTCAGCTCCATGATTATTGCCTGCTGAGCTGCGTGATTCCTGCTTGCTCAGCTCCATGATTTTTGCTTGCTGAGCTGCATAATAAGTGCCTGCTCAGTCCCCAGAGAGGAGCCGGCTGAATCACGTGATTAGAGTCTGCTTATCCAGTTCATTACAGCCTTCAGCTCCAATTATTATTGCCTGCTAAGTTGCGTGATTCCTGCCTGCTCAGGTCCGTGAGTATTGCCTGCTGAGTTGCGTGATTCCTGCCAGCTCAGCTCCATGATTATTGCCTGCTGAGCTGCGCGATTCCTGACTGCTAGCTTCTTGCTTATTGGCTGCTGAGCTGCCTGATTCCTGCCTGCTCTGCTTCTTGATTATTGCCTGCTGAGCTGCGTGATTCCTGCTTGCTCAGCTCCAGGATTATTGCCTGCTGAGCTGCGTGATTCGTGCCTGCTCAGCTCCTTGATTACTGTCTGCTGAGCTGCGTGATTCCTGCCTGCTCAGCTCCAGGAGTATTGTCTGCTGGGCTGCAAGATTCGTGTGTGCTCAGTCACGGGTGTCAAGCCTGCTGAGTCACGTGTTTAGAGTCTGCTTAGCCACTTAATGGCAGTCTGCTCAGCTCCTTGATCTTTGCCTGCTGAGCTGAGTGATTCCTGCCTGCTCAGCTCCATGAGTATTGCCTGCTGAGCTGCATGATTGGTGTCTGCTGAGCTGCACCATTTGTGTCTGCTGAGCTGCCCAATTGTGTCTGCTCAGTCACGGGTGTAGAGCCTGCTGCGTCACGTGTTTAGAGTCTGCTTAACCACTTCATTACAGTTTGCTCAGCTCCTTGACGATTTCCTGCTCCTCTCCGTGATTAGTGCCCTCTTAGCCAAGTGATTAGTGCCTGCTCAGCTCTTTGATTATTGCCTCCTGAAGCACGTGATCAGTGCATGATAGCCACGTGATCAGCGCCTCTCAGTCACGTGATCAGTGCCTCTCAGTCACGTGATCAGTGCATGCTCAGTCACGTGATCAGTGCCTCTCAGTCACGTGATCAGTGCCTCTCAGTCACGTGATCAGTGCATGCTCAGTCACGTGATCAGTGCATTCTCAGCCACGTGATCAGGGCCTGCTCAGTCACGTGATCAGGGTCTGCTGAATCAAGGGATTAGCGCTTGCTCAGCTGCATGCTTAATCCCTGCTCAGCTGCCTGACTCGTGCCTGATCAGCTGTGTGATTAGTCCCTGCTCAGCTGCGTGATTAGTGCCTGCTCAAGACCGGGTTAGGAGCCGGCTGAGTGACGTGATTAGAGTCTGCTTAGCCACTTCATTACAGTCTGCTCAGCTCCATGATTATTGCCTGCTAAGCTGCGTGATTCCTGCCTGCTCAGCTTCTTGATTATTGCCTGCTGAGCTGCGTGATTCCTGCTTGCTCAGCTCCATATTTATTGCCTGCTGAGCTGCGTGATTCCTGCTTGCTCAGCTCCATGATTATTGCCTGCTGAGCTGCGTGATTCCTGACTGCTCAGCTTGATTATTGCCTGCTGAGCTGCCTGATTCATGCCTGCTCAGCTCCTTGATTACTGTCTGCTGAGCTGCGTGATTCCTGCCTGCTCAGCTCCAGGAGTATTGTCTGCTGGGCTGCAAGATTCGTGTGTGCTCAGTCACGGGTGTCAAGCCTGCTGAGTCACGTGTTTAGAGTCTGCTTAGCCACTTAATGGCAGTCTGCTCAGCTCCTTGATTTTTGCCAGCTGAGCTGCGAGATTCGTGCCTGCTCAGCTCCTTGATCTTTGCCTGCTGAGCTGAGTGATTCCTGCCTGCTCAGCTCCATGAGTATTGCCTGCTGAGCTGCATGATTGGTGTCTGCTGAGCTGCACCATTTGTGTCTGCTGAGCTGCACCATTGGTGTCTGCTGAGCTGCCCAAATTGTGTCTGCTCAGTCACGGGTGTAGAGCCTGCTGCGTCACGTGTTTAGAGTCTGCTTAACCACTTCATTACAGTTTGCTCAGCTCCTTGACGATTTCCTGCTCCTCTCCGTGATTAGTGCCCTCTTAGCCAAGTGATTAGTGCCTGCTCAGCTCTTTGATTATTGCCTCCTGAAGCACGTGATCAGTGCATGATAGCCACGTGATCAGCGCCTCTCAGTCACGTGATCAGCGCCCCTCAGTCACGTGATCAGCGCCTCTCAGTCACGTGATCAGTGCCTCTCAGTCACGTGATCAGTGCATGCTCAGTCACGTGATCAGTGCCTCTCAGTCACGTGATCAGTGCCTCTCAGTCACGTGATCAGTGCATGCTCAGTCACGTGATCAGTGCATGCTCAGCCACGTGATCAGGGCCTGCTCAGTCACGTGATCAGGGTCTGCTGAATCAAGGGATTAGCGCTTGCTCAGCTGCATGCTTAATCCCTGCTCAGCTGCCTGACTCGTGCCTGATCAGCTGTGTGATTAGTCCCTGCTCAGCTGCGTGATTAGTGCCTGCTCAAGACCGGGTTAGGAGCCGGCTGAGTGACGTGATTAGAGTCTGCTTAGCCACTTCATTACAGTCTGCTCAGCTCCATGATTATTGCCTGCTAAGCTGCGTGATTCCTGCCTGCTCAGCTTCTTGATTATTGCCTGCTGAGCTGCGTGATTCCTGCTTGCTCAGCTCCATATTTATTGCCTGCTGAGCTGCGTGATTCCTGCCTGCTCAGCTTCTTGATTATTGCATGCTGAGCTGCGTGATTCCTGTTTGCTCAGCTCCATGATTATTGCCTGCTGAGCTGCGTGATTCCTGCTTGCTCAGCTCCATGATTTTTGCTTGCTGAGCTGCATAATAAGTGCCTGCTCAGTCCCCAGAGAGGAGCCGGCTGAATCACGTGATTAGAGTCTGCTTATCCAGTTCATTACAGCCTTCAGCTCCAATTATTATTGCCTGCTAAGTTGCGTGATTCCTGCCTGCTCAGGTCCGTGAGTATTGCCTGCTGAGTTGCGTGATTCCTGCCAGCTCAGCTCCATGATTATTGCCTGCTGAGCTGCGCGATTCCTGACTGCTAGCTTCTTGCTTATTGGCTGCTGAGCTGCCTGATTCCTGCCTGCTCTGCTTCTTGATTATTGCCTGCTGAGCTGCGTGATTCCTGCTTGCTCAGCTCCAGGATTATTGCCTGCTGAGCTGCGTGATTCGTGCCTGCTCAGCTCCTTGATTACTGTCTGCTGAGCTGCGTGATTCCTGCCTGCTCAGCTCCAGGAGTATTGTCTGCTGGGCTGCAAGATTCGTGTGTGCTCAGTCACGGGTGTCAAGCCTGCTGAGTCACGTGTTTAGAGTCTGCTTAGCCACTTAATGGCAGTCTGCTCAGCTCCTTGATCTTTGCCTGCTGAGCTGAGTGATTCCTGCCTGCTCAGCTCCATGAGTATTGCCTGCTGAGCTGCATGATTGGTGTCTGCTGAGCTGCACCATTTGTGTCTGCTGAGCTGCACCATTGGTGTCTGCTGAGCTGCCCAAATTGTGTCTGCTCAGTCACGGGTGTAGAGCCTGCTGCGTCACGTGTTTAGAGTCTGCTTAACCACTTCATTACAGTTTGCTCAGCTCCTTGACGATTTCCTGCTCCTCTCCGTGATTAGTGCCCTCTTAGCCAAGTGATTAGTGCCTGCTCAGCTCTTTGATTATTGCCTCCTGAAGCACGTGATCAGTGCATGATAGCCACGTGATCAGCGCCTCTCAGTCACGTGATCAGTGCCTCTCAGTCACGTGATCAGTGCATGCTCAGTCACGTGATCAGTGCCTCTCAGTCACGTGATCAGTGCCTCTCAGTCACGTGATCAGTGCATGCTCAGTCACGTGATCAGTGCATTCTCAGCCACGTGATCAGGGCCTGCTCAGTCACGTGATCAGGGTCTGCTGAATCAAGGGATTAGCGCTTGCTCAGCTGCATGCTTAATCCCTGCTCAGCTGCCTGACTCGTGCCTGATCAGCTGTGTGATTAGTCCCTGCTCAGCTGCGTGATTAGTGCCTGCTCAAGACCGGGTTAGGAGCCGGCTGAGTGACGTGATTAGAGTCTGCTTAGCCACTTCATTACAGTCTGCTCAGCTCCATGATTATTGCCTGCTAAGCTGCGTGATTCCTGCCTGCTCAGCTTCTTGATTATTGCCTGCTGAGCTGCGTGATTCCTGCTTGCTCAGCTCCATATTTATTGCCTGCTGAGCTGCGTGATTCCTGCTTGCTCAGCTCCATGATTATTGCCTGCTGAGCTGCGCGATTCCTGACTGCTAGCTTCTTGCTTATTGGCTGCTGAGCTGCCTGATTCCTGCCTGCTCAGCTCCTTGATTACTGTCTGCTGAGCTGCGTGATTCCTGCCTGCTCAGCTCCAGGAGTATTGTCTGCTGGGCTGCAAGATTCGTGTGTGCTCAGTCACGGGTGTCAAGCCTGCTGAGTCACGTGTTTAGAGTCTGCTTAGCCACTTAATGGCAGTCTGCTCAGCTCCTTGATTTTTGCCAGCTGTGCTGCGAGATTCGTGCCTGCTAAGCTCCTTGATCTTTGCCTGCTGAGCTGAGTGATTCCTGCCTGCTCAGCTCCATGAGTATTGCCTGCTGAGCTGCATGATTGGTGTCTGCTGAGCTGCACCATTTGTGTCTGCTGAGCTGCACCATTGGTGTCTGCTGAGCTGCCCAAATTGTGTCTGCTCAGTCACGGGTGTAGAGCCTGCTGCGTCACGTGTTTAGAGTCTGCTTAACCACTTCATTACAGTTTGCTCAGCTCCTTGACGATTTCCTGCTCCTCTCCGTGATTAGTGCCCTCTTAGCCAAGTGATTAGTGCCTGCTCAGCTCTTTGATTATTGCCTCCTGAAGCACGTGATCAGTGCATGATAGCCACGTGATCAGCGCCTCTCAGTCACGTGATCAGCGCCCCTCAGTCACGTGATCAGCGCCTCTCAGTCACGTGATCAGTGCCTCTCAGTCACGTGATCAGTGCATGCTCAGTCACGTGATCAGTGCCTCTCAGTCACGTGATCAGTGCCTCTCAGTCACGTGATCAGTGCATGCTCAGTCACGTGATCAGTGCATGCTCAGCCACGTGATCAGGGCCTGCTCAGTCACGTGATCAGGGTCTGCTGAATCAAGGGATTAGCGCTTGCTCAGCTGCATGCTTAATCCCTGCTCAGCTGCCTGACTCGTGCCTGATCAGCTGTGTGATTAGTCCCTGCTCAGCTGCGTGATTAGTGCCTGCTCAAGACCGGGTTAGGAGCCGGCTGAGTGACGTGATTAGAGTCTGCTTAGCCACTTCATTACAGTCTGCTCAGCTCCATGATTATTGCCTGCTAAGCTGCGTGATTCCTGCCTGCTCAGCTTCTTGATTATTGCCTGCTGAGCTGCGTGATTCCTGCTTGCTCAGCTCCATATTTATTGCCTGCTGAGCTCGTGATTCCTGCCTGCTCAGCTTCTTGATTATTGCATGCTGAGCTGCGTGATTCCTGTTTGCTCAGCTCCGTGATTATTGCCTGCTGAGCTGCGTGATTCCTGCTTGCTCAGCTCCATGATTTTTGCTTGCTGAGCTGCATAATAAGTGCCTGCTCAGTCCCCAGAGAGGAGCCGGCTGAATCACGTGATTAGAGTCTGCTTATCCAGTTCATTACAGCCTTCAGCTCCAATTATTATTGCCTGCTAAGTTGCGTGATTCCTGCCTGCTCAGGTCCGTGAGTATTGCCTGCTGAGTTGCGTGATTCCTGCCAGCTCAGCTCCATGATTATTGCCTGCTGAGCTGCGCGATTCCTGACTGCTAGCTTCTTGCTTATTGGCTGCTGAGCTGCCTGATTCCTGCCTGCTCTGCTTCTTGATTATTGCCTGCTGAGCTGCGTGATTCCTGCTTGCTCAGCTCCAGGATTATTGCCTGCTGAGCTGCGTGATTCGTGCCTGCTCAGCTCCTTGATTACTGTCTGCTGAGCTGCGTGATTCCTGCCTGCTCAGCTCCAGGAGTATTGTCTGCTGGGCTGCAAGATTCGTGTGTGCTCAGTCACGGGTGTCAAGCCTGCTGAGTCACGTGTTTAGAGTCTGCTTAGCCACTTAATGGCAGTCTGCTCAGCTCCTTGATCTTTGCCTGCTGAGCTGAGTGATTCCTGCCTGCTCAGCTCCATGAGTATTGCCTGCTGAGCTGCATGATTGGTGTCTGCTGAGCTGCACCATTTGTGTCTGCTGAGCTGCACCATTGGTGTCTGCTGAGCTGCCCAAATTGTGTCTGCTCAGTCACGGGTGTAGAGCCTGCTGCGTCACGTGTTTAGAGTCTGCTTAACCACTTCATTACAGTTTGCTCAGCTCCTTGACGATTTCCTGCTCCTCTCCGTGATTAGTGCCCTCTTAGCCAAGTGATTAGTGCCTGCTCAGCTCTTTGATTATTGCCTCCTGAAGCACGTGATCAGTGCATGATAGCCACGTGATCAGCGCCTCTCAGTCACGTGATCAGTGCCTCTCAGTCACGTGATCAGTGCATGCTCAGTCACGTGATCAGTGCCTCTCAGTCACGTGATCAGTGCCTCTCAGTCACGTGATCAGTGCATGCTCAGTCACGTGATCAGTGCATGCTCAGCCACGTGATCAGGGCCTGCTCAGTCACGTGATCAGGGTCTGCTGAATCAAGGGATTAGCGCTTGCTCAGCTGCATGCTTAATCCCTGCTCAGCTGCCTGACTCGTGCCTGATCAGCTGTGTGATTAGTCCCTGCTCAGCTGCGTGATTAGTGCCTGCTCAAGACCGGGTTAGGAGCCGGCTGAGTGACGTGATTAGAGTCTGCTTAGCCACTTCATTACAGTCTGCTCAGCTCCATGATTATTGCCTGCTAAGCTGCGTGATTCCTGCCTGCTCAGCTTCTTGATTATTGCCTGCTGAGCTGCGTGATTCCTGCTTGCTCAGCTCCATATTTATTGCCTGCTGAGCTGCGTGATTCCTGCCTGCTCAGCTTCTTGATTATTGCATGCTGAGCTGCGTGATTCCTGTTTGCTCAGCTCCATGATTATTGCCTGCTGAGCTGCGTGATTCCTGCTTGCTCAGCTCCATGATTTTTGCTTGCTGAGCTGCATAATAAGTGCCTGCTCAGTCCCCAGAGAGGAGCCGGCTGAATCACGTGATTAGAGTCTGCTTATCCAGTTCATTACAGCCTTCAGCTCCAATTATTATTGCCTGCTAAGTTGCGTGATTCCTGCCTGCTCAGGTCCGTGAGTATTGCCTGCTGAGTTGCGTGATTCCTGCCAGCTCAGCTCCATGATTATTGCCTGCTGAGCTGCGCGATTCCTGACTGCTAGCTTCTTGCTTATTGGCTGCTGAGCTGCCTGATTCCTGCCTGCTCTGCTTCTTGATTATTGCCTGCTGAGCTGCGTGATTCCTGCTTGCTCAGCTCCAGGATTATTGCCTGCTGAGCTGCGTGATTCGTGCCTGCTCAGCTCCTTGATTACTGTCTGCTGAGCTGCGTGATTCCTGCCTGCTCAGCTCCAGGAGTATTGTCTGCTGGGCTGCAAGATTCGTGTGTGCTCAGTCACGGGTGTCAAGCCTGCTGAGTCACGTGTTTAGAGTCTGCTTAGCCACTTAATGGCAGTCTGCTCAGCTCCTTGATCTTTGCCTGCTGAGCTGAGTGATTCCTGCCTGCTCAGCTCCATGAGTATTGCCTGCTGAGCTGCATGATTGGTGTCTGCTGAGCTGCACCATTTGTGTCTGCTGAGCTGCACCATTGGTGTCTGCTGAGCTGCCCAAATTGTGTCTGCTCAGTCACGGGTGTAGAGCCTGCTGCGTCACGTGTTTAGAGTCTGCTTAACCACTTCATTACAGTTTGCTCAGCTCCTTGACGATTTCCTGCTCCTCTCCGTGATTAGTGCCCTCTTAGCCAAGTGATTAGTGCCTGCTCAGCTCTTTGATTATTGCCTCCTGAAGCACGTGATCAGTGCATGATAGCCACGTGATCAGCGCCTCTCAGTCACGTGATCAGTGCCTCTCAGTCACGTGATCAGTGCATGCTCAGTCACGTGATCAGTGCCTCTCAGTCACGTGATCAGTGCCTCTCAGTCACGTGATCAGTGCATGCTCAGTCACGTGATCAGTGCATGCTCAGCCACGTGATCAGGGCCTGCTCAGTCACGTGATCAGGGTCTGCTGAATCAAGGGATTAGCGCTTGCTCAGCTGCATGCTTAATCCCTGCTCAGCTGCCTGACTCGTGCCTGATCAGCTGTGTGATTAGTCCCTGCTCAGCTGCGTGATTAGTGCCTGCTCAAGACCGGGTTAGGAGCCGGCTGAGTGACGTGATTAGAGTCTGCTTAGCCACTTCATTACAGTCTGCTCAGCTCCATGATTATTGCCTGCTAAGCTGCGTGATTCCTGCCTGCTCAGCTTCTTGATTATTGCCTGCTGAGCTGCGTGATTCCTGCTTGCTCAGCTCCATATTTATTGCCTGCTGAGCTGCGTGATTCCTGCCTGCTCAGCTTCTTGATTATTGCATGCTGAGCTGCGTGATTCCTGTTTGCTCAGCTCCATGATTATTGCCTGCTGAGCTGCGTGATTCCTGCTTGCTCAGCTCCATGATTTTTGCTTGCTGAGCTGCATAATAAGTGCCTGCTCAGTCCCCAGAGAGGAGCCGGCTGAATCACGTGATTAGAGTCTGCTTATCCAGTTCATTACAGCCTTCAGCTCCAATTATTATTGCCTGCTAAGTTGCGTGATTCCTGCCTGCTCAGGTCCGTGAGTATTGCCTGCTGAGTTGCGTGATTCCTGCCAGCTCAGCTCCATGATTATTGCCTGCTGAGCTGCGCGATTCCTGACTGCTAGCTTCTTGCTTATTGGCTGCTGAGCTGCCTGATTCCTGCCTGCTCTGCTTCTTGATTATTGCCTGCTGAGCTGCGTGATTCCTGCTTGCTCAGCTCCAGGATTATTGCCTGCTGAGCTGCGTGATTCGTGCCTGCTCAGCTCCTTGATTACTGTCTGCTGAGCTGCGTGATTCCTGCCTGCTCAGCTCCAGGAGTATTGTCTGCTGGGCTGCAAGATTCGTGTGTGCTCAGTCACGGGTGTCAAGCCTGCTGAGTCACGTGTTTAGAGTCTGCTTAGCCACTTAATGGCAGTCTGCTCAGCTCCTTGATCTTTGCCTGCTGAGCTGAGTGATTCCTGCCTGCTCAGCTCCATGAGTATTGCCTGCTGAGCTGCATGATTGGTGTCTGCTGAGCTGCACCATTTGTGTCTGCTGAGCTGCCCAATTGTGTCTGCTCAGTCACGGGTGTAGAGCCTGCTGCGTCACGTGTTTAGAGTCTGCTTAACCACTTCATTACAGTTTGCTCAGCTCCTTGACGATTTCCTGCTCCTCTCCGTGATTAGTGCCCTCTTAGCCAAGTGATTAGTGCCTGCTCAGCTCTTTGATTATTGCCTCCTGAAGCACGTGATCAGTGCATGATAGCCACGTGATCAGCGCCTCTCAGTCACGTGATCAGTGCCTCTCAGTCACGTGATCAGTGCATGCTCAGTCACGTGATCAGTGCCTCTCAGTCACGTGATCAGTGCCTCTCAGTCACGTGATCAGTGCATGCTCAGTCACGTGATCAGTGCATTCTCAGCCACGTGATCAGGGCCTGCTCAGTCACGTGATCAGGGTCTGCTGAATCAAGGGATTAGCGCTTGCTCAGCTGCATGCTTAATCCCTGCTCAGCTGCCTGACTCGTGCCTGATCAGCTGTGTGATTAGTCCCTGCTCAGCTGCGTGATTAGTGCCTGTTCAAGACCGGGTTAGGAGCCAGCTGAGTGACGTGATTAGAGTCTGCTTAGCCACTTCATTACAGTCTGCTCAGCTCCATGATTATTGCCTGCTAAGCTGCGTGATTCCTGCCTGCTCAGCTTCTTGATTATTGCCTGCTGAGCTGCGTGATTCCTGCTTGCTCAGCTCCATATTTATTGTCTGCTGAGCTGCGTGATTCCTGCTTGCTCATCTCCAGGATTATTGCCTGCTGAGCTGCGCGATTCCTGACTGCTAGCTTCTTGCTTATTGGCTGCTGAGCTGCCTGATTCATGCCTGCTCAGCTCCTTGATTACTGTCTGCTGAGCTGCGTGATTCCTGCCTGCTCAGCTCCAGGAGTATTGTCTGCTGGGCTGCAAGATTCGTGTGTGCTCAGTCACGGGTGTCAAGCCTGCTGAGTCACGTGTTTAGAGTCTGCTTAGCCACTTAATGGCAGTCTGCTCAGCTCCTTGATTTTTGCCAGCTGAGCTGCGAGATTCGTGCCTGCTCAGCTCCTTGATCTTTGCCTGCTGAGCTGAGTGATTCCTGCCTGCTCAGCTCCATGAGTATTGCCTGCTGAGCTGCATGATTGGTGTCTGCTGAGCTGCACCATTTGTGTCTGCTGAGCTGCACCATTGGTGTCTGCTGAGCTGCCCAAATTGTGTCTGCTCAGTCACGGGTGTAGAGCCTGCTGCGTCACGTGTTTAGAGTCTGCTTAACCACTTCATTACAGTTTGCTCAGCTCCTTGACGATTTCCTGCTCCTCTCCGTGATTAGTGCCCTCTTAGCCAAGTGATTAGTGCCTGCTCAGCTCTTTGATTATTGCCTCCTGAAGCACGTGATCAGTGCATGATAGCCACGTGATCAGCGCCTCTCAGTCACGTGATCAGCGCCTCAGTCACGTGATCAGCGCCTCTCAGTCACGTGATCAGTGCCTCTCAGTCACGTGATCAGTGCATGCTCAGTCACGTGATCAGCGCCTCTCAGTCACGTGATCAGTGCCTCTCAGTCACGTGATCAGTGCATGCTCAGTCACGTGATCAGTGCATGCTCAGCCACGTGATCAGGGCCTGCTCAGTCACGTGATCAGGGTCTGCTGAATCAAGGGATTAGCGCTTGCTCAGCTGCATGCTTAATCCCTGCTAGGCTGCCTGACTCGTGCCTGATCAGCTGTGTGATTAGTCCCTGCTCAGCTGCGTGATTAGTGCCTGCTCAAGACCGGGTTAGGATCCGGCTGAGTGACGTGATTAGAGTCTGCTTAGCCACTTCATTACAGTCTGCTCAGCTCCATGATTATTGCCTGCTAAGCTGCGTGATTCCTGCCTGCTCAGCTTCTTGATTATTGCCTGCTGAGCTGCGTGATTCCTGCTTGCTCAGCTCCATATTTATTGCCTGCTGAGCTGCGTGATTCCTGCCTGCTCAGCTTCTTGATTATTGCATGCTGAGCTGCGTGATTCCTGTTTGCTCAGCTCCATGATTATTGCCTGCTGAGCTGCGTGATTACTGCTTGCTCAGCTCCATGATTTTTGCTTGCTGAGCTGCATAATAAGTGCCTGCTCAGTCCCCAGAGAGGAGCCGGCTGAATCACGTGATTAGAGTCTGCTTATCCAGTTCATTACAGCCTTCAGCTCCAATTATTATTGCCTGCTAAGTTGCGTGATTCCTGCCTGCTCAGGTCCGTGAGTATTGCCTGCTGAGTTGCGTGATTCCTGCCAGCTCAGCTCCATGATTATTGCCTGCTGAGCTGCGCGATTCCTGACTGCTAGCTTCTTGCTTGTTGGCTGCTGAGCTGCCTGATTCCTGCCTGCTCTGCTTCTTGATTATTGCCTGCTGAGCTGCGTGATTCCTGCTTGCTCAGCTCCAGGATTATTGCCTGCTGAGCTGCGTGATTCGTGCCTGCTCAGCTCCTTGATTACTGTCTGCTGAGCTGCGTGATTCCTGCCTGCTCAGCTCCAGGAGTATTGTCTGCTGGGCTGCAAGATTCGTGTGTGCTCAGTCACGGGTGTCAAGCCTGCTGAGTCACGTGTTTAGAGTCTGCTTAGCCACTTAATGGCAGTCTGCTCAGCTCCTTGATCTTTGCCTGCTGAGCTGAGTGATTCCTGCCTGCTCAGCTCCATGAGAATTGCCTGCTGAGCTGCATGATTGGTGTCTGCTGAGCTGCACCATTTGTGTCTGCTGAGCTGCACCATTGGTGTCTGCTGAGCTGCCCAAATTGTGTCTGCTCAGTCACGGGTGTAGAGCCTGCTGCGTCACGTGTTTAGAGTCTGCTTAACCACTTCATTACAGTTTGCTCAGCTCCTTGACGATTTCCTGCTCCTCTCCGTGATTAGTGCCCTCTTAGCCAAGTGATTAGTGCCTGCTCAGCTCTTTGATTATTGCCTCCTGAAGCACGTGATCAGTGCATGATAGCCACGTGATCAGCGCCTCTCAGTCACGTGATCAGCGCCCCTCAGTCACGTGATCAGCGCCTCTCAGTCACGTGATCAGTGCCTCTCAGTCACGTGATCAGTGCATGCTCAGTCACGTGATCAGCGCCTCTCAGTCACGTGATCAGTGCCTCTCAGTCACGTGATCAGTGCCTCTCAGTCACGTGATCAGTGCATGTTCAGTCACGTGATCAGTGCCTCTCAGTCACGTGATCAGTGCCTCTCAGTCACGTGATCAGTGCATGCTCAGTCACGTGATCAGTGCGTGCTCAGCCACGTGATCAGGGCCTGCTCAGTCACGTGATCAGGGTCTGCTGAATCAGGGGATTAGCGCTTGCTCAGCTGCATGCTTAATCCCTGCTCAGCTGCCTGACTCGTGCCTGATCAGCTGTGTGATTAGTCCCTGCTCAGCTGCGTGATTAGTGCCTGCTCAAGACCGGGTTAGGAGCCGGCTGAGTCACGTGATTAGAGTCTGCTTATCGACTTCATTACAGCCTTCAGCTCCATATTTATTGCCTGCTGAGTTGCGTGATTCCTGCCTGCTAAGCTCCATGATTATTGCCTGCTGAGCTGCGTGATTCCTGCTTGCTCAGCTCCATGATTATTGCCTGCTGAGCTCCGTGATTCGTGCCTGATCAGCTCCTTGATTAGTGTCTGCTGAGCTGCGTGATTCCTGCCTGCTCAGCTCCAGGAGTATTGTCTGCTGGGCTGCAAGATTCGCGTCTTCTCAGTCATGGGTGTCAAGCCTGCTGAGTCACGTGTTTAGAGTCTGCTTAGCAACTTAATTGCAGTCTTCTCAGCTCCTTGATTTTGCCTGCTGAGCTGCGTGATTCCTGCCTGCTCAGCTTCTTGATTATTGCCTTCTGAGCTGCGTGATTCCTGACTGCTCAGCTCCATGTTATTGCCTGCTGAGCTGCGTGATTCCTGCCTGCTCAACTTCTTGATTATTGCCCTCGGAGCTGCGTGATATCTGCTTGCTCAGCTCCATGATTATTGCCTGCTGCGCTGCGTGATTCCTGCCTGCTCAGCTTCTTGAAAATTGCCTGATGAGCTGCGTGATTCCTGCTTGCTCAGCTCCATGACTATTTCCTGCTGAGCTGCGTTATTCCTGCTTGCTCAGCTCCATATTTATTGCCTGCTGCGGAATTAGTGCCTGCTCAGTCCCGAGATTGGAGCCGCTGAGTCACGTGATTAGAGTCTGCTTATCGACTTCATTACAGTCTTCAGCTCCATGATTATTGCCTGCTAAGTTGCGTGACTCCTGCCTGCTCAACTTCTTTATTATTGCCTGCTGAGCTTCGTGATTCATACTTGCTCAAATTCTTGATTATTGCTTGCTGAGCTGCATGATTCCTGCTTGCTGAGCTCCATGATGACTGCCTGCTGAGCTGCGTGATTCCTGCCTGCTCAGCTCCATGATCATTGCCCTGAGCTGCGTGATATCTGCTTGCTCAGCTCCATGATTATTGCCTGCTGCGCTGCGTGATTCCTGCCTGCTCAGCTTCTTGAACATTGCCTGATGAGCTGCGTGATTCCTGCTTGCTCAGCTCCATGATTATTGCCTGCTGAGTTGCGTTATTCCTGCTTGCTCAGCTCCATGATTATTGCCTGCTGAGCTGCGTGATTCCTGCTTGCTCAGCTCCATAATTATTGCCTGCTGAGCTGCGCAATTCCTGCCTGCTACCTTCTTGATTATTGGCTGCTGAGCTGCCTGTCCTGCCTGCTCTGCTTCTTGATCATTGCCTGCTGAGCTGCGTGATTCCTGCTTGCTCAGCTCCATTATTGCCTGCTGTGCTTCCTGATTCCTGCTTGCTCAGCTCCATGATTATTGCCCTCGAAGCTGCGTGATATCTGCTGCTCAGCTCCATGATTATTGCCTGCTGAGCTGCGTGATTCCTGCTTGCTCAGCTTCTGATTATTGCCCTCGAAGCTGCGTGATTCTGCTTGCTCAGCTCCATGATTATTGCCTGCTGAGCTGCGTGATTCCTGCCTGCTCAGCTTCTTGAAAATTGCCTGATGAGCTGCGTGATTCCTGCTTGCTCAGCTCCATGACTATTTCCTGCTGAGTTGCGTTATTCCTGCTTGCTCAGCTCCATGATTATTGCCTGCTGAGCTGCGTGATTCCTGCTTGCTCAGCTCCATATTTATTGCCTGCTGAGCTGCGTGATTCCTGCCTGCTCAGCTTCTTGAAAATTGCCTGCTGAGCTGCGTGATTCCTGCCTGCTCAGCTTCTTGATTATTGCCTGCTCAGCTGCGTGATTCCTGCTTGCTCAGCTCCATGATTATTGCCTGCTCAGCTGCGTGATTCTTGCTTGCTCAGCTCCATGATTATTGCCTGCTGAGCTGCGTGATTCCTGCTTGCTCATCTCCATGATTATGCTTGCTGAGCTGCGTAATTAGTGCCTGCTCAGTCCGAGAGAGGAGCCTGCTGAGTCACGGATTTGAGTCTGCTTATCCACTTCATTACAGCCTTCAGCTCCATGATTATTGCCTGCTAAGTTGCGTGATTCCTGCCTTCTCATGTCCGTGAGTATTGCCTGCTGAGCTGCGTGATTCCTGCTTGCTCAGCTCCATGATTACTGCCTGCTGAGCTGCGTGATTCCTGCTTGTTCAGCTCCATGATTATTTCCTGCTGAGCTGCGTGATTCCTGCTTGCTCAGCTCCATATTATTGCCTGCTGAGCTGCGTGATTCCTGCCTGCTCAGCTTCTTGATCATTGCATGCTGAGCTGCGTGATTCCTGCTTGCTCAGCTCCATGATTATTGCCTGCTGAGCTGCGTGCTTCCTGCTTGCTCAGCTCCATGATTTTTGTTTGCTGAGCTGCGTAATTAGTGCCTGCTCAGTCCCGAGAGAGGAGCCGGCTGAATCACGTGATTAGAGTCTGCTTATCCAGTTCATTACAGCCTTCAGCTCCAATTATTGTGCCTGCTAAGTTGCGTGATTCCTGCCTGCTCAGCTCCATGATTATTGCCTGCTGATCTGCGTGATTCCTGCTTGCTCAGCTCCATGATTATTGCCTGCTGAGCTTCGTGATTCCTGCTTGCTCATCTCCATGTTTATTGCCTGCTGAGCTGCGTGATTCCTTCTGCTCAACTTCTTGATTCTTGCCTGCTGAGCTGGGTGATTCCTGCCGGATGAACTTCTTGAGTATTGCCTGCTGAGCTGCGTGATTCCTGACTGCTCAGCTTCATGACATTTGCCTGCTGAGCTGCGTGATTCCTGTCGGCTCATCTGCTTGACAATTGCCAGCTGAGCTGCGTGATTCCTGCCTCGTCACCTGCTTGAATATTGCCAGTTGAGCAGCATGATTTGTCACTGCTGAGCTCCATGCTTATTGCCTGCTGATTGCGTGGTTCGTGTCTGCTCAGCTCTTTGAGTATTGCCTCCTGAGGTCCCTGTTCGGGCGCCACCTGCCGGGGACCAGCCCCAGCTGATCCAGGGTATTCGAAGGAGAGATGGCCTAGGCGACTATTTATATGCTAATCAGAGATGTCAAGAATAAGAGTATGAGGATAGCTCAGTAGGAAAATTCGGTGGAGAAAAGAGACTGAGTAGCTTGGTTTACGCGGAGACCAATCAAACTTCAAGACAAGAAGTTTGCACCACTTACATAGGCCACAGGCGCCCTCTCGAATAGCGGAAGGTGCCTCACCCTAGACACCTTCTCGAGTGGGTCTTAGCAGCCCAGGCATAATTAGTAAGCGAGGTGGGTTCCGCGCTCCAGATGGAGACTCAGCTGGAAGTTCAAGGGAAGAATGACAAGGAACTTTATGAATTGGAGCTGTAAGTTAACTCTTTGACAGAGAGAGCGAGATGGTGGTGGGGGACAGCCCCCAGTGAAATCAGAGGTGAGAGCACAAAGCAATACAGTAGGCAGACTCTGGTGTTTTTGGGGGGAGATGCTCGAGAATATCCTGGTGGACACCTGAGGCTCAATCCCGCATTTGCATATGCCGAGCCTCCTTCCTCATGACCTTTGTCCAGAGTGGAATGCCTTACCGTCTCCCGGCACATGATCAGTGCATGCTCAGTCACAATATCAGTGCATGATCAGCCACGTGGTCACTGACGGCACAGTCACGTGATCAGTGCATGATCAATCACGTGATCAGTACATGATCATTTACGTGATCAGTACATGATCAGTCACGTGACCAATACCTGGTAGCTACTTGATCATGCATGATCAGCCACATGAGCAGTGCATGATAGCCACGTGATGTGTTGATAGCTACGTGATCAGTTCATGATTAGTGACGTGATCAGTGCATGACCAGGCAGGTGATCAGTGCATGATAGCCACGTGATCAGTGCATGATCAGTCACCCGATGGGTGCATGATCAGTCACGTGACCGGTACATGGTAGCACATGATCACTGCATGATCAGCCACTGGAGCAGTGCATGATAGCCACGTGATCAGTTCATGATCAGTCACGTGATCAGTGCATGATCAATCAAGTGATCAGTGCATGATCAGTCATGTGATCAGTGCATGATCAGTCACGTGATCAGTGCATGATCAATTACGTGATCAGTGCATGATCAGCCACGTGATCAGTGTGTGATAGCCACGTGATCAGTGCATGATAGCCATGAGATCAGTTCATGATTAGTCACGGGATGTGTGAATGACCAGGCACGTGATCAGTGTATGACCAGCCATGTGATCAGTGCATGATAGCCACGTGATCAGTGCATGATCAGTCACCTGATGGGTGCATGATCAGTCACGTGACTGGTACATGGCAGCTACGTGATCACTGCATGATCAGCCACTCGAGCAGTGAATGATAGCCACGTGATCAGTGCATGATCCGTCACGTGATCAGTGCATGAAAATCAAGTGATCAGTGCATAATCAGTCACGTGATCAGTGCATGATCAGTTACGTGATCAGTGCATGATCAATTACGTGATCAGTGCATGATCAGCCATGTGATCAGTGCGTGATAGCCACGTAATCAGTGCATGAGAGCCACGTGATCAGTTCATGATCAGTCACGTGATCGTGTCTGACCAGCCACGTGATCAGTGCATGATAGCCACGTGATCAGTGCATGATAGCCATGAGATCAGTTCATGATTAGTCACGGGATGTGCATGATCAGGCACGTGATCAGTGTATGATCAGCCACGTGATCAGTGCATGATAGCCACGTGATCAGTGCATGCTCAGTCACGTGATCTGGACTTGATCAGCCACGTGATCAGTGCCTGCAGAGTCACGGGATCAGGGCCTGCTGAGCTGCGTGATTCCTGCCGGCTCATCTGCATGACAATTGCCAGCTGAGCTGCGTGATTCCTGTCGGCTCATCTGCTTGACAATTGCCAGCTGAGCTGCGTGATTCCTGCCTGGTCACCTGCTTGATTATTGCCAGTTGAGCAGCATGATTCGTCACTGCTGAGCTCCATGCTTATTGCCTGCTGATTGCGTGGTTCGTGTCTGCTCAGCTCTTTGAGTATTGCCTCCTGAGGTCCCTGTTCGGGCGCCACCTGCCGGGGACCAGCCCCAGCTGATCCAGGGTATTCGAAGGAGAGATGGCCTAGGCGACTATTTATATGCTAATCAGAGATGTCAAGAATAATAGTATGAGGAGAGCTCAGTAGGAAAATTCGGTGGAGAAAAGAGACTGAGTAGCTTGGTTTACACGGGAGACCAATCAAACTTCAAGACAAGAAGTTTGCACCACTTACGTAGGCCGCAGGCGCCCTCTCGAATAGCGGAAGGTGCCTCACCCTAGACACCTTTTCGAGTGGGTCTTAGCAGCCCAGGCATAATTAGTAAGCGTGGTGGGTTCCCCCTTCCAGATGGAGACTCAGCTGGAAGTTCAAGGGAAGAATGACAAGGAACTTTATGAATTGGAGCTGTAAGTTAACTCTTTGACAGAGAGAGAGAGATGGTGGTGGGGGACAGCCCCCAGTGAAATCAGAGGTGAGAGCACAAAGCAATACAGTAGGCAGACTCTGTTTTTTTGGGGGAGGATATGCTGGAGAATATCCGGGTGGACTCCTGAGGCTCGATCCCGCATTTGCGTATGCCGAGCCTCCTTCCTCATGACCTTTGTCCAGAGTGGAATGCCTCACCGTCTCCCGGCACATGATCAGTGCATGCTCAGTCACGATATCAGTGCATGATCAGCCACGTGATCACTGACGGCACAGTCACGTGATCAGTGCATGATCAATCACGTGATCAGTGCATGATCAGCCACGTGATCAGTGCATGATCAGTCACGTGATCAGTACATGGTAGCTACGTGATCATTGCATGATCAGCCACATGATCAGTGCATGATAGCCACGTGATGTGTTGATAGCCACGTGATCAGTTCATGATTAGTGACGTGATCAGTGCATGACCAGGCAGGTGATCAGTGCATGATCAGCCACGTGATCAGTGCATGATAGCCACGTGATCAGTGCATGATCAGTCACGTGATGGGTGCATGATCAGTCACGTGACCAGTACATGGTAGCTACGTGATCACTGCATGATCAGCCACTGAGCAGTGCATGATAGCCACGTGATCAGTGCATGATCAGTCACGTGATCAGTGCATGATCAGTCACGTGATCAGTGCATGATCACACGTGATCAGTGCATGATCAGCCACGTGATCAGTGCATGATCGCCACGTGATCAGTGCATGAGAGCCATGTGATCAGTGCATGATTAGTCACGTGATGTGTGAATGACCAGGCACGTGATCAGTGTATGATCAGCCAAGTGATCAGTGCATGAGAGCCACGTGATCAGTGCATGATCAGTCACGTGATGGGTGCATGATCAGTCACGTGACCAGTACATGGTAGCTACGTGATCAGTGCATGATCAGCCACTGAGCAGTGCATGATAGCCACGTGATCAGTGCATGATCAGTCACGTGATCAGTGCATGATCAGTCACGTGATCAGTGCATGATCAGTCACGTGATCAGTGCATGATCAGTCACGTGATCAGTGCATGATCAGTCACGTGATCAGTGCATGATCAGTCACGTGATCAGTGCATGATCAGTCACGTGATCAGTGCATGATCAGCCACGTGATCAGTGCATGATCAGCCACGTGATCAGTGCATGATAGCCACGTGATCAGTGCATGATCAGTCACGTGATCGTGTGTGACAGCCACGTGATCAGTGCATGATAGCCACGTGATCAGTGCACAGTCCCATGATCAGCGCCTATCAGTCACTGATCAGTGCCTGATAAACACGTGATCAGTGCATGATGAGCCATGTGATCAGTGCCTGATCAGCCACGTCATCAGTGCATGCGAAGTCACGTGATCAGTGCATGATAGCCACGTGATCAGTGCATGCTCAGTCACGTGATCTGGACTTGATCAGCCACGTGATCAGTGCCTGCATAGTCACGTGATCAGGGCCTGCTGAGCTGCGTGATTCCTGTCGGCTCATCTGCTTGACAATTGCCAGCTGAGCTGCGTGATTCCTGCCTGGTCACCTGCTTGATTATTGCCAGTTGAGCAGCATGATTCGTCACTGCTGAGCTCCATGCTTATTGCCTGCTGATTGCGTGGTTCGTGTCTGCTCAGCTCTTTGAGTATTGCCTCC
This sequence comes from Bos javanicus, assembly GCF_032452875.1. NCBI lineage: Eukaryota > Metazoa > Chordata > Mammalia > Artiodactyla > Bovidae > Bos > Bos javanicus. The sequence continues at coordinate 65,583 of NW_026894396.1, read as the reverse complement.
TGAGGTCCCTGTTCGGTCGCCACCTGCCGGGGACCAGCCCCAGCTGATCCAGGGTATTCGAAGGAGAGATGGCCTAGGCGACTATTTATATGCTAATCAGAGATGTCAAGAATAATAGTATGAGGATAGCTCAGTAGGAAAATTCGGTGGAGAAAAGAGACTGAGTAGCTTGGGAGACCAATCAAACTTCAAGACAAGAAGTTTGCACCACTTCGTAGGCCGCAGGCGCCCTCTCGAATAGCAGAAGATGCCTCACCCTAGACACATTCTCGAGTGGGTCTTAGCAGCCCAGGCATAATTAGTAAGCGTGGTGGGTTCCACGCTCCAGATGGAGACTCAGCTGGAAGTTAAAGGGAAGAATGACAAGGAACTTTATGAATTGGAGCTGTAAGTTAACTCTTTGACAGAGAGAGCGAGATGGTGGTGGGGGACAGCCCCCAGTGAAATCAGAGGTGAGAGCACAAAGCAATACAGTAGGCAGACTCTGGTTTTTTGGGGGGAGATGCTCGAGAATATCCGGGTGGACTCCTGAGGCTCGATCCCGCATTTGCGTATGCCGAGCCTCCTTCCTCATGACCTTTGTCCAGAGTGGAATGCCTCACCGTCTCCCGGCACATGATCAGTGCATGCTCAGTCACGTGATCACTGACTGCACAGTCACGTGATCAGCGCCTCTCAGTCACGTGATCACCTTATGATAAACACGTGATCAGTGAACGACCAGCCACGTGATCACTGCATGCGCAGTCAGGTGGTCAGTTCCTGATCAGCCACGTGATCAGTGCGTGCACAGTCCCATGATCAGCGCCTGTCAGTCACTGATCACTGCCTGATAAACCCGTGATCAGTGCCAGATCAGCCACGTCATCAGTGCATGCGCAGTCACGTGATCAGTGCATGATAGCCACGTGATCAGTGCGTGCACAGTCCCATGATCAGCGCCTGTCAGTCACTGATCATTGCCTGATAAACACGTGATCAGTGCATGATGAGCCATGTGATCAGTGCCTGATCAGCCACGTCATCAGTGCATGCGCAGTCACGTGATCAGTGCATGATAGCCACGTGATCAGTGCATGCTCAGTCACGTGATCTGGACTTGATCAGCCACGTGATCAGTGCCTGCAGAGTCACGTGATCAGGGCCTGCTGAGCTGCGTGATTCCTGCCGGCTCATCTGCATGACAATTGCCAGCTGAGCTGCATGATTCCTGTCGGCTCATCTGCTTGACAATTGCCAGCTGAGCTGCGTGATTCCTGCCTGGTCACGTGCTTGATTATTGCCAGTTGAGCAGCATGATTCGTCACTGCTGAGCTCCATGCTTATTGCCTGCTGATTGCGTGGTTCGTGTCTGCTCAGCTCTTTGAGTATTGCCTCCTGAGGTCCCTGTTCGGTCGCCACCTGCCGGGACCAGCCCCAGCTGATCCAGGGTATTCGAAGGAGAGATGGCCTAGGCGACTATTTATATGCTAATCAGAGATGTCAAGAATAATAGTATGAGGATAGCTCAGTAGGAAAATTCGGTGGAGAAAAGAGACTGAGTAGCTTGGTTTACGGGGAGTCAAACTTCCAAGAAGTTTGCACCACTTAAGCCGCAGGCGCCCTCTCGAATAGCAGAAGCCTCACCCTAGACACCTTCTCGAGTTGGTCTTAGCAGCCCAGGCATAATTAGTAAGCGTGGTGGGTTCCGAGCTCCAGATGGAGACTCAGCTGGAAGTTAAAGGGAAGAATGACAAGGAACTTTATGAATTGAGCTGTAAGTTAACTCTTTGACAGAGAGATCGAGATGGTGGTGGGGGACAGCCCCCAGTGAAATCAGAGGTGAGAGCACAAAGCAATACAGTAGGCAGACTCTGGTTTTTTTGGGGGGAGATGCTCGAGAATATCCGGGTGGACTCCTGAGGCTCGATCCCGCATTTGCGTATGCCGAGCCTCCTTCCTCATGACCTTTGTCCAGAGTGGAATGCCTCACTAGCTCCCGGCACATGATCAGTGCATGATCAGCCACGAGATCAGTGCATGATCAGCCACGTGATCAGTGCATGATCAGCCACGTGATCAGTGCCTGACAGTCACGTGATCAGTGTATGATCAGCACGTGATCAGTGCATGATCAGCCACGTGATCAGTGCATGATCAGTCACGTGATCAGTGCATGATCAGCCACGTGATCAGTGCATGATCAGTCACGTGATCAGTGCATGACAGTCATTGATCAGTGCATGATCAGCCACGTGATCAGTGCATGAACAGCCACGTGATCAGTGCATGATCAGCCACGTGATCAGTGCATGATCAGCACGTGATCAGTGCATGATCAGTCACGTGATCAGTGCATGATCAGCCACGTGATCAGTGCATGATCAGCCACGTGATCAGTGCATGATCAGCCACGTGATCAGTGCATGACAGTCACGTGATCAGTGCATGATCAGCCACGTGATCAGTGCATGATCAGCCACGTGATCAGTGCATGATCAGCCAGTGATCAGTGCATGATCAGTCACGTGATCAGTGCATGATAGCCAGGTGATCAGTGCATGATCAGCCACGTGATCAGTGCATGATTAGCCACGTGATCAGTGCATGACAGTCACGTGATCAGTGCATGATAGCTACGTGATCAGTGCATGATCAGACACGTGATCAGTGCATGATCAGCCACGTGATCAGTGCATGATCAGTCACGTGATCAGTGCATGTGTAGTCACGTGATCAGTGTATGACCAGCCACGTGATCAGTGCATGATAGCCAAGTGATCAATGCATGATAGCTAGGTGATCAGTGCATGCTCAGTCACATGAGCAGTGTATGATAGCCACGAATCATTGCCTACAATTACGTGATCAATGATTGTGCAATCACGTGATCAGTGCATGATAGACACGTGATCAGTGCATGATAGCCAAGTGATCAGTGCATGATAGCCACGTGATCAGTGCATGCTCAGTCACATGATCAGTGCATGATAGCCACGTGATCATTGCCTACAAATACGTGATCAGTGCAAGTGCAGTCATGTGATCAGTGCATGATATACACGTGATCAGTGCATGATTGCCACGTGATCAGTGCATGATCAGTCACGTGATCAGTGCATGTGCACACACGGAGTCAGTGTATGATCAGCCACGTGATCAGTGCATGATCAGTCATGTGATCAGTGCATGTGCAGTCACGTGATCAGTGTATGATCATCCACGTGATCAGTGCATGATAGCAACCTGATCAGTGCATGATCAGCAACGTGATCAGTGCATGATCAGCCACGTGATCAGTGCATGATCAGACACGTGATCAGTGCATGATCATCCACGTGATCAGTGCATGATCAGCCACGTGATCAGTGCATGATCAGCAACGTGATCAGTGCATGATCAGCCACGTGATCAGTGCATGATCAGCCACGTGATCAGTGCATGATCAGCCACGTGATCAGTGCATGACAGTCACGTGATCAGTGCATGATCAGCTTCATGATCAGTGCATGATCAGCCACGTGATCAGTGCATGATCAGGCACGTGATCAGTGCATGATCAGTCACTGATCAGTGCATGATCAGCCACGTGATCAGTGCATGATCAGCCACGTGATCAGTGCTGATCAGCCACGTGATCAGTGCATGATCAGAACGTGATCAGTGCATGATCAGCCACGTGATCAGTGCATGATAACCACGTGATCAGTGCTGATCAGCCACGTGATCAGTGCATGATCCACAACGTGATCAGTGCATGATCAGCCACGTGATCAGTGCATGATCAGTCACGTGATCAGTGCATGATAGTCACGTGATCAGTGCATGATGTTCACGTGATCAGTGCATGCACAATCATGTGATCAGTGCATGATAGCTACGTGATCAGTGCATGATCAGCCACGTGATCAGTGCATGATTGTCACGTGATCAGTGCATGATCAGTCACGTGATCAGTGCATGATCAGCCACGTGATCAGTGCATGATAGCCACGTGATCAGTGCATGATCAGTCACGTGATCAGTGCATGATCAGTCACGTGATCAGTGCATGATAGCCACGTGATCAGTGCATGATCAGTCACGTGATCAGTGCATGATCAGCCACGTGATCAGTGCATGATCATCCACGTGATCAGTGCATGATAGGCACGTGATCAGTGCATGATAGCCACGTGATCAGTGCATGATAGCCACGTGATCAGTGCATGATCAGTCACGTGATCAGTGTATGATCAGCAACGTGATCAGTGCATGATAGCAACGTGATCAGTGCATGATCAGCCACGTGATCAGTGCATGATCAGCCACGTGATCAGTGCATGATCAGACACGTGATAGTGCATGATCAGCCACGTGATCAGTGCATGATCATCCACGTGATCAGTGCATGACAGTCACGTGATCAGTGCATGATCAGCTTCATGATCAGTGCATGATCAGCCACGTGATCAGTGCATGATCAGGCACGTGATCAGTGCATGATCAGTCACGTGATCAGTGCATGATCATCCACGTGATCAGTGCATGATCAGCCACGTGATCAGTGCATGATCAGCCACGTGATCAGTGCATGATCACAACGTGATCAGTGCATGATCAGTCACGTGATCAGTGCATGATAGCCACGTGATCAGTGCATGATCAGTCACGTGATCAGTGCATGATAGTCACGTGATCAGTGTGATATCCACGTGATCAGTGCATGATCAGTCATGTGATCAGTGCATGATAGCTACTGATCAGTGCATGATCAGTCACGTGATCAGTGCATGATAGCCACGTGATCAGTGCATGATCAGTCACATGATCATGCATGTGCATTCGTGATCAGTGCATGATAGCACGTGATCAGTGCATGATCAGTCACGTGATCAGTGCATGATCAGCCACGTGATCAGTGCATGATCAGCCACGTGATCAGTGCATGACAGTCACGTGATCAGTGCATGATCAGCCACGTGATCAGTGCATGACAGTCACGTGATCAGTGCATGATCAGCCACGTGATCAGTGCATGATCAGCCACGTGATCAGTGCATGATCAGTCACGTGATCAGTGCATGATAGTCCAGTGATCAGTGCATGATCAGCCACGTGATCAGTGCATGATCAGCCACGTGATCAGTGCATGATCAGTCACGTGATCAGTGCATGATCAGCCACGTGATCAGTGCATGATCAGGCACGTGATCAGTGCATGATCAGTCACGTGATCAGTTATGATCAGCCACGTGATCAGTGCATGATCAGTCACGTGATCAGTGCATGATAGTCCAGTGATCAGTGCATGATCAGCCACGTGATCAGTGCATGATCAGCCACGTGATCAGTGCATGACAGTCCCGTGATCAGTGCATGATCAGCCACGTGATCAGTGCATGATCAGCCACGTGATCAGTGCATGACAGTCACGTGATCAGTGCATGATCAGCCACGTGATCAGTGCATGATCAGCACGTGATCAGTGCATGATCAGCCACGTGATCAGTGCATGATCACAACGTGATCAGTGCATGATCAGTCATGTGATCAGTGTATGATCAGCCACGTGATCAGTGCATGATCAGCCACGTGATCAGTGCATGATCAGCCACGTGATCAGTGCATGACAGTCACGTGATCAGTGCATGATCAGCTTCGTGATCAGTGCATGATCAGCCACGTGATCAGTGCATGATCAGCCAGTGATCAGTGCATGATCAGTCACGTGATCAGTGCATGATAGCCACGTGATCAGTGCATGATCAGCCACGTGATCAGTGCATGATCAGCCACGTGATCAGTGCATGACAGTCACGTGATCAGTGCATGATAGCACGTGATCAGTGCATGATCAGCCACGTGATCAGTGCATGATCAGCCACGTGATCAGTGCATGATCAGCCACGTGATCAGTGCATGTCAGTCACGTGATCAGTGCATGATCAGCCACGTGATCAGTGCATGATAGCCACGTGATCAGTGCATGATAGCCACGTGATCAGTGCATGATCAGTCACATGATCAGTGCATGATAGCCACGTGATCAGTGCATACATGTACGTGATCAGTGCATGCATCCCGTGATCAGTGCATGATAGCCACGTGATCAGTGCATGATAGCCACGTGATCAGTGCATGATCAGTCACGTGATCAGTGCATGATCAGAACGTGATCAGTGCATGATCATCCACGTGATCAGTGCATGATCAATCACGTGATCAGTGCATGATAGCCACGTGATCAGTGCATGATCAGTCACGTGATCAGTGCATGATAGCCACGTGATCAGTGCATGATAGCCACGTGATCAGTGCATGATCAGTCACGTGATCAGTGCATGATCAGCCACGTGATCAGTGCATGATCATCCACGTGATCAGTGCATGATAGGCACGTGATCAGTGCATGAGAACCAAGATCAGTGCATGATCAGCCACGTGATCAGTGCATGATAGCCACGTGATCAGTGCATGATAACCACGTGATCAGTGCATGATAGCCACAGATCAGTGCATGATCAGCCACGTGATCAGTGCATGATAGCCACGTGATCAGTGCATGATAGCCACGTGATCAGTGCATGATCAGTCACGTGATCAGTGCATGATCAGCCACGTGATCAGTGCATGATCATCCACGTGATCAGTGCATGATAGGCACGTGATCAGTGCATGAGAGCCAACAGATCAGTGCATGATCAGCCACGTGATCAGTGCATGATAGCCACGTGATCAGTGCATGATAGTCACGTGATCAGTGCATGATACCACGTGATCAGTGCATGATCAGCCACGTGATCAGTGCATGATAGCCACGTGATCAGTGCATGATCATCCACGTGATCAGTGCATGATAGGCCTGTGATCAGTGCATGATAGCCAAGATCAGTGCATGATCAGCCACGTGATCAGTGCATGATAGCCACGTGATCAGTGCATGATAGCCACGTGATCAGTGCATGATAGCCACGTGATCAGTGCATGATCAGTCACGTGATCAGTGCATGATCAGCCACGTGATCAGTGCATGATAGCCACGTGATCAGTGCATGATCAGTCACGTGATCAGTGCATGATCAGTCACGTGATCAGTGCATGATATCCACGTGATCAGTGCATGATCAGTCACGTGATCAGTGCATGATAGCTACGTGATCAGTGCATGATCAGCCACGTGATCAGTGCATGATCAGCCACGTGATCAGTGCATGATCAGTCACGTGATCAGTGCATGATCAGCCACGTGATCAGTGCATGATAGCCACGTGATCAGTGCATGATCAGTCACGTGATCAGTGCATGATCAGCCACGTGATCAGTGCATGATAGCCACGTGATCAGTGCATGATCAGCCACGTGATCAGTGCATGATCAGCCACGTGATCAGTGCATGATAGCCACGTGATCAGTGCATGATAGTACGTGATCAGTGCATGATCAGTCACGTGATCAGTGCATGATCAGCCACGTGATCAGTGCATGACAGTCACGTGATCAGTGCATGATCAGCCACGTGATCAGTGCATGATCAGCCACGTGATCAGTGCATGATCAGCCACGTGATCAGTGCATGATCAGTCACGTGATCAGTGCATGATCAGCCACGTGATCAGTGCATGATCAGCCACGTGATCAGTGCATGATCAGTCACGTGATCAGTGCATGATCAGCCACGTGATCAGTGCATGATCAGCACGTGATCAGTGCATGACAGTCACGTGATCAGTGCATGATCAGCCAGTGATCAGTGCATGATCAGTCACGTGATCAGTGCATGATAGCCACGTGATCAGTGCATGATCAGCCACGTGATCAGTGCATGATCAGCCACGTGATCAGTGCATGATCAGCCACGTGATCAGTGCATGATCAGTCACGTGATCAGTGCATGATCAGCCACGTGATCAGTGCATGATAGCACGTGATCAGTGCATGATCAGCACGTGATCAGTGCATGATCAGCCACGTGATCAGTGCATGATCAGCCACGTGATCAGTGCATGATCAGCCACGTGATCAGTGCATGTCAGTCACGTGATCAGTGCATGATCAGCCACGTGATCAGTGCATGATAGCCACGTGATCAGTGCATGACAGTTCCATGATCAGTGCATGATCAGTCACGTGATCAGTGCATGATAGCCACGTGATCAGTGCATGATCAGGCACGTGATCAGTGCATGATCAGCCACGTGATCAGTGCATGATAGCCACGTGATCAGTGCATGATAGTACGTGATCAGTGCATGATCAGTCACGTGATCAGTGCATGATCAGCCACGTGATCAGTGCATGATCAGTCACGTGATCAGTGTATGATCAGCCACGTGATCAGTGCATGATCAGCCACGTGATCAGTGCATGATCAGGCACGTGATCAGTGCATGATCAGCCACGTGATCAGTGCATGACAGTCACGTGATCAGTGCATGATCAGCCACGTGATCAGTGCATGATCAGTCACGTGATCAGTGCATGATAGCCACGTGATCAGTGCATGATCAGCCACGTGATCAGTGCATGATCAGCCACGTGATCAGTGCATGACAGTCCCGTGATCAGTGCATGATCAGCCACGTGATCAGTGCATGATCAGCCACGTGATCAGTGCATGATAGCCACGTGATCAGTGCATGATCAGTCACGTGATCAGTGCATGATCAGCCACGTGATCAGTGCATGATAGCACGTGATCAGTGCATGATCAGCACGTGATCAGTGCATGATCAGTCACGTGATCAGTGCATGATCAGCCACGTGATCAGTGCATGATAGCACGTGATCAGTGCATGATCAGTCACGTGATCAGTGCATGATCAGCCACGTGATCAGTGCATGATAGCCACGTGATCAGTGCATGATAGCCACGTGATCAGTGCATGATCAGCCACGTGATCAGTGCATGATCAGCACGTGATCAGTGCATGATCAGCAACGTGATCAGTGCATGATCAGCCACGTGATCAGTGCATGATCAGCCACGTGATCAGTGCATGATCAGCCACGTGATCAGTGCATGCAGTCAGGTTGATAGTGCATGATCAGCCACGTGATCAGTGCATGATAGCCACGTGATCAGTGCATGATAGCTACGTGATCAGTGCATGATCAGTCACATGATCAGTGCATGATCAGCCACGTGATCAGTGCATGATAGCCACGTGATCAGTGCATGACAGTTCCATGATGATCATGCACAGTCACATGATCAGTGCATGATAGCCACGTGATCAGTGCATGATCAGTCACGTGATCAGTGCATGATCATCCACGTGATCAGTGCATGATCAGTCACGTGATCAGTGCATGATGCCACGTGATCAGTGCATGATAGCCACGTGATCAGTGCATGATCAGTCACGTGATCAGTGCATGATCAGTCACGTGATCAGTGCATGATCAGCCACGTGATCAGTGCATGATCAGCCACGTGATCAGTGCATGATAGCCACGTGATCAGTGCATGATCAGTCACGTGATCAGTGCATGATCAGCCACGTGATCAGTGCATGATCAGCCACGTGATCAGTGCATGATCAGCCACGTGATCAGTGCATGATCAGTCACGTGATCAGTGCATGATCAGGCACGTGATCAGTGCATGATCAGTCACGTGATCAGTGCATGATAGCCACGTGATCAGTGCATGATCAGCCACGTGATCAGTGCATGATCAGCCACGTGATCAGTGCATGACAGTCACGTGATCAGTGCATGATCAGCCACGTGATCAGTGCATGATCAGCCACGTGATCAGTGCATGATCAGCCACGTGATCAGTGCATGATAGCCACGTGATCAGTGCATGATCAGCCACGTGATCAGTGCATGATAGCCACGTGATCAGTGCATGATAGCCACGTGATCAGTGCATGATCAGCCACGTGATCAGTGCATGATAGCCACGTGATCAGTGCATGATTAATCAGTGCATGATCAGTCACGTGATCAGTGCATGATCAGTCACGTGATCAGTGCATGATCAGCCACGTGATCAGTGCATGATCAGTCACGTGATCAGTGCATGATCAGCCACGTGATCAGTGCATGACAGTCACGTGATCAGTGCATGATAGCCACGTGATCAGTGCATGATCAGCACGTGATCAGTGTATGATCAGCCACGTGATCAGTGCATGATCAGTCACGTGATCAGGCCTATGAGCTGCGTGATTCCTGTCTGCTCAGCTGCTTGACAAGTGCCAGCTGAGCTGCGTGATTCCTGCCTGCTCATCGTCTTGATAATCGCCAGCTGAGCTTAGTGATTCCTGCGTGCTCATCGGTTGATAATTGCCAGCTGAGATGCGTGATTCCTGCATGCTCATCACGTGATCATTGCCTGCTGAGCTGCGTGATTCCTGTCTGCTCATCTGCTTGATTATTGCCAGCTGAGCTGCGTGATTCCTGCCTGTCATCTGCTTGACAATTGCCAGCTGAGCTGTGTGATTCCTGCCTGCTCATCTGCTTGATTTTGCCAGCTGAGCAGCATGATTCATCACAGGTGATGTCCATGATTATTGCCTGCTGAATGCGTGATTCGTGCCTGCTCAGCTCTTTGATTATTGCCTCCAGAGGCACATGATCAGTGCATGATAGCCACGTGATCAGTGCATGATCAGTCACATGATCAGCCACATTCAGTCACGTGATCAGTGCATGATTAGTCACGTGATCAGTGCATGATCAGCCACGTGATCAGTGCATGATCAGCCACGTGATCAGTGCATGATTAATCAGTGCATGATCATCCACGTGATCAGTGCATGACAGTCACGTGATCAGTGCATGCAGTCACGTGATCAGTGCATGATCAACGTGATCAGTGCATGATCAGCCACGTGATCAGTGCATGATCAGCCACGTGATCAGTGCATGATCAGCCACGTGATCAGTGCATGATCAGCCACGTGATCAGTGCATGATCAGCCACGTGATCAGTGCATGATCACACGTGATCAGTGCATGATCAGCCACGTGATCAGTGCATGATCAGCCACGTGATCAGTGCATGATCAGCCACGTGATCAGTGCATGACAGTCACGTGATCAGTGCATGATCAGCCACGTGATCAGTGCATGATCAGCCACGTGATCAGTGCATGATCAGTCACGTGATCAGTGCATGATAGCCACGTGATCAGTGCATGATCAGCCACGTGATCAGTGCATGATCAGCCACGTGATCAGTGCATGATAGCCACGTGATCAGTGCATGATCAGTCACGTGATCAGTGCATGATAGTCACGTGATCAGTGCATGATAGCCACGTGATCAGTGCATGATCAGTCACGTGATCAGTGCATGATAGCCACGTGATCAGTGCATGATCATCACGTGATCAGTGCATGATAGCCACGTGATCAGTGCATGATCAGTCACGTGATCAGTGCATGATCAGCCACGTGATCAGTGCATGATAGCCACGTGATCAGTGCATGATCAGTCACGTGATCAGTGCATGCAGTCATGTGATCAGTGCATGATAGCCACGTGATCAGTGCATGATCAGTCACGTGATCAGTGCATGATCAGCCACGTGATCAGTGCATGATAGCCACGTGATCAGTGCATGATCAGGTACGTGATCAGTGCATGATCAATCACGTGATCAGTGCATGATAGCCACGTGATCAGTGCATGATAGCCACGTGATCAGTGCATGATCAGTCACGTGATCAGTGCATGATCAGTCACGTGATCAGTGCATGATCAGCCACGTGATCAGTGCATGATCAGTACGTGATCAGTGCATGATCAGCCACGTGATCAGTGCATGATCAGTCACGTGATCAGTGCATGATCAGCCACGTGATCAGTGCATGATCAGCCACGTGATCAGTGCATGATCAGCCACGTGATCAGTGCATGACAGTCACGTGATCAGTGCATGATCAGCCACGTGATCAGTGCATGATCAGCCACGTGATCAGTGCATGATCAGCCACGTGATCAGTGCATGATCAGCCACGTGATCAGTGCATGATCAGCCACGTGATCAGTGCATGATCACCACGTGATCAGTGCATGATCAGCCACGTGATCAGTGCATGAGAGTCACGTGATCAGTGCATGATCAGCCGTGATCAGTGCATGATCAGCCACGTGATCAGTGCATGATCAGCCAGTGATCAGTGCATGATCAGTCACGTGATCAGTGCATGATAGCCACGTGATCAGTGCATGATCAGCCACGTGATCAGTGCATGATCAGCCACGTGATCAGTGCATGACAGTCACGTGATCAGTGCATGATCAGCCACGTGATCAGTGCATGATCAGTCACGTGATCAGTGCATGATCAGCCACGTGATCAGTGCATGATAGCCAGTGATCAGTGCATGATCAGTCACGTGATCAGTGCATGATCAGCCACGTGATCAGTGCATGATAGCCACGTGATCAGTGCATGATAGCCACGTGATCAGTGCATGATCAGCCACGTGATCAGTGCATGATCAGCCACGTGATCAGTGCATGATCAGCCACGTGATCAGTGCATGATCAGTCACGTGATCAGTGCATGATCAGCCACGTGATCAGTGCATGATAGCCACGTGATCAGTGCATGATAGCCACGTGATCAGTGCATGATCAGTCACGTGATCAGTGCATGATAGCCACGTGATCAGTGCATGACAATTACGTGATCAGTGCATGATCAGTCACGTGATCAGTGCATGATAGCCACGTGATCAGTGCATGATAGCCACGTGATCAGTGCATGATCTCACGTGATCAGTGCATGATCAGTCACGTGATCAGTGCATGATCAGCCCGTGATCAGTGCATGATAGCCACGTGATCAGTGCATGATAGCCACGTGATCAGTGCATGATAGCCACATCAGTCACGTGATCAGTGCATGATCAGCCACGTGATCAGTGCATGATAGCCACGTGATCAGTGCATGATCAGTCACGTGATCAGTGCATGATCAGCCACGTGATCAGTGCATGATAGCCACGTGATCAGTGCATGATAGCCACGTGATCAGTGCATGATCAGCCACGTGATCAGTGCATGATCAGCCACGTGATCAGTGCATGATCAGCCACGTGATCAGTGCATGATCAGTCACGTGATCAGTGCATGATCAGCCACGTGATCAGTGCATGATAGCCACGTGATCAGTGCATGATAGCTACGTGATCAGTGCATGATCAGTCACGTGATCAGTGCATGATAGCCACGTGATCAGTGCATGACAATTACGTGATCAGTGCATGATCAGTCACGTGATCAGTGCATGATCAGTCACGTGATCAGTGCATGATCAGCCACGTGATCAGTGCATGATAGCCACGTGATCAGTGCATGATCAGCAACGTGATCAGTGCATGATCAGCCACGTGATCAGTGCATGATCAGCCACGTGATCAGTGCATGATCAGCCACGTGATCAGTGCATGATCAGCCACGTGATCAGTGCATGATCAGTCACGTGATCAGTGCATGATCAGCCACGTGATCAGTGCATGATCATCCACGTGATCAGTGCATGATCAGCCACGTGATCAGTGCATGATCAGCACGTGATCAGTGCATGATCAGTCACGTGATCAGTGCATGATCAGCCACGTGATCAGTGCATGATCAGCCACGTGATCAGTGCATGATCAGCCACGTGATCAGTGCATGACAGTCACGTGATCAGTGCATGATCAGCCGTGATCAGTGCATGATCAGCCACGTGATCAGTGCATGATCAGCCAGTGATCAGTGCATGATCAGTCACGTGATCAGTGCATGATAGCCACGTGATCAGTGCATGATCAGCCACGTGATCAGTGCATGATCAGCCACGTGATCAGTGCATGACAGTCACGTGATCAGTGCATGATCAGCCACGTGATCAGTGCATGATCAGCCACGTGATCAGTGCATGATCAGCCACGTGATCAGTGCATGATCAGTCACGTGATCAGTGCATGATCAGCCACGTGATCAGTGCATGATAGCCACGTGATCAGTGCATGATAGATACGTGATCAGTGCATGATCAGCCACGTGATCAGTGCATGATCAGCCACGTGATCAGTGCATGATCAGTCACGTGATCAGTGCATGTCAGTCACGTGATCAGTGCATGATCAGCCACGTGATCAGTGCATGATAGTCACGTGATCAGTGCATGATAGCTACGTGATCAGTGCATGATCAGTCACGTGATCAGTGCATGATAGCCACGTGATCAGTGCATGACAATTACGTGATCAGTGCATGATCAGTCACGTGATCAGTGCATGATAGCCAGTGATCAGTGCATGATCAGTCACGTGATCAGTGCATGATCAGCCACGTGATCAGTGCATGACAGCCACGTGATCAGTGCATGATCAGTCACGTGATCAGTGCATGCAGTCACGTGATCAGTGCATGATCAGTCACGTGATCAGTGCATGATCAGCCACGTGATCAGTGCATGATAGCCACGTGATCAGTGCATGATCAGTCACGTGATCAGTGCATGATCAGTCCCGTGATCAGTGCATGATCAGCCACGTGATCAGTGCATGATAGCCACTGATCAGTGCATGATCAGCCACGTGATCAGTGCATGATCAGCCACGTGATCAGTGCATGATCAGCCACGTGATCAGTGCATGATCAGCTTCATGATCAGTGCATGATCAGCCACGTGATCAGTGCATGATCAGCACGTGATCAGTGCATGATCAGCCACGTGATCAGTGCATGATCAGCCACGTGATCAGTGCATGATCACACGTGATCAGTGCATGATCAGCCACGTGATCAGTGCATGATCAGCCACGTGATCAGTGCATGATCAGCCACGTGATCAGTGCATGATCAGCCACGTGATCAGTGCATGACAGTCACGTGATCAGTGCATGATCAGCCACGTGATCAGTGCATGATCAGCCACGTGATCAGTGCATGATCAGCCACGTGATCAGTGCATGATCAGCCACGTGATCAGTGCATGATAGCCAGTGATCAGTGCATGATCAGTCACGTGATCAGTGCATGATCAGCCACGTGATCAGTGCATGATAGCCACGTGATCAGTGCATGATACCACGTGATCAGTGCATGATCAGCCACGTGATCAGTGCATGATCAGCCACGTGATCAGTGCATGATCAGCCACGTGATCAGTGCATGATCAGTCACGTGATCAGTGCATGATCAGCCACGTGATCAGTGCATGATAGCCACGTGATCAGTGCATGATAGCTACGTGATCAGTGCATGATCAGTCACGTGATCAGTGCATGATAGCCACGTGATCAGTGCATGATCAGTCACGTGATCAGTGCATGATAGCCACGTGATCAGTGCATGATTATTCAGTGCATGATCAGCCACGTGATCAGTGCATGATCAGCCACGTGATCAGTGCATGATCAGCCACGTGATCAGTGCATGATCCAAACATGATCAGTGCATGATCAGGCACGTGATCAGTGCATGATCAGCCACGTGATCAGTGCATGATCAGCCACGTGATCAGTGCATGATCAGCCACGTGATCAGTGCATGCAGAGTCACGTGATCAGTGCATGATCAGCCACGTGATCAGTGCATGATCAGCCACGTGATCAGTGCATGATCAGCCACGTGATCAGTGCATGATCAGTCACGTGATCAGTGCATGATCAGCCACGTGATCAGTGCATGATCAGCCACGTGATCAGTGCATGATCAGCCACGTGATCAGTGCATGCAGTCACGTGATCAGTGCATGATCAGCCACGTGATCAGTGCATGATCAGCCACGTGATCAGTGCATGATCAGCCACGTGATCAGTGCATGATCAGTCACGTGATCAGTGCATGATCAGCCACGTGATCAGTGCATGATTGCCACGTGATCAGTGCATGATCAGCCACGTGATCAGTGCATGATAGCCACGTGATCAGTGCATGATCAGCAACGTGATCAGTGCATGATCAGCCACGTGATCAGTGCATGATCAGTCACGTGATCAGTGCATGATCAGCCACGTGATCAGTGCATGCAGTCACGTGATCAGTGCATGATCAGCCACGTGATCAGTGCATGATAGCCAGTGCATCAGTTGATCAGTGCATGGGAGTCACGTGATCAGTGCATGATAGCCACGTGATCAGTGCATGATCAGTCACATGATCAGCATATTCAGACACGTGATCAGTGCATGATCAGTCACGTGATCAGTGCATGATCAGCCACGTGATCAGTGCATGATCAGTCACGTGATCAGTGCATGATCAGCCACGTGATCAGTGCATGATAGCCACGTGATCAGTGCATGATCAGTCACGTGATCAGTGCATGATCAGTCACGTGATCAGTGCATGATCAGCCACGTGATCAGTGCATGATAGCCACGTGATCAGTGCATGATCAGTCACGTGATCAGTGCATGATCAGCCACGTGATCAGTGCATGATCAGTCACGTGATCAGTGCATGATCAGCCACGTGATCAGTGCATGATAGCCACGTGATCAGTGCATGATCAGTCACGTGATCAGTGCATGATAGCCACGTGATCAGTGCATGATCAGTCACGTGATCAGTGCATGATCAGCCACGTGATCAGTGCATGATCAGCCACGTGATCAGTGCATGATCAGCCACGTGATCAGTGCATGATAGCAACGTGATCAGTGCATGATCAGCCACGTGATCAGTGCATGATCAGCCACGTGATCAGTGCATGATCAGCCACGTGATCAGTGCATGATCAGTCACGTGATCAGTGCATGATCAGCCACGTGATCAGTGCATGATAGCCACGTGATCAGTGCATGATCAGCCACGTGATCAGTGCATGACAGTCACGTGATCATGCATGACAGTCATGTGATCAGTGCATGACAGCCACGTGATCAGTGCATGATCAGTCACGTGATCAGTGCATGATCAGCCACGTGATCAGTGCATGATAGCCACGTGATCAGTGCATGATCAGTACGTGATCAGTGCATGATCAGTCACGTGATCAGTGCATGATAGCCACGTGATCAGTGCATGATCAGCCACGTGATCAGTGCATGATCAGTCACGTGATCAGTGCATGATCAGCCACGTGATCAGTGCATGATCAGCCACGTGATCAGTGCATGATCAGCCACGTGATCAGTGCATGACAGTCACGTGATCAGTGCATGATCAGCCACGTGATCAGTGCATGATAGCCACGTGATCAGTGCATGATCAGCCACGTGATCAGTGCATGCATCAGTCACGTGATCATGCATGACAGTCACGTGATCAGTGCATGACAGCTATGTGATCAGTGCATGATCAGTCACGTGATCAGTGCATGATCAGCCACGTGATCAGTGCATGATAGCCAGTGATCAGTGCATGATCGTACGTGATCAGTGCATGTCAGTCACGTGATCAGTGCATGATCAGCCACGTGATCAGTGCATGATAGCCACGTGATCAGTGCATGATAGCCACGTGATCAGTGCATGATCAGTCACGTGATCAGTGCATGATCAGCCACGTGATCAGTGCATGATAGCCACGTGATCAGTGCATGACAATCACGTGATCAGTGCATGATCAGTCACGTGATCAGTGCATGATCAGTCACGTGATCAGTGCATGATCAGCCACGTGATCAGTGCATGATAGCCACGTGATCAGTGCATGATCAGCCACGTGATCAGTGCATGATAGACACGTGATCAGTGCATGATCAGCACGTGATCAGTGCATGATAGCCACGTGATCAGTGCATGATCAGCCACGTGATCAGTGCATGATAGCCACGTGATCAGTGCATGATAGCCACGTGATCAGTGCATGATCAGCCACGTGATCAGTGCATGATCAGCCACGTGATCAGTGCATGATCAGTCACGTGATCAGTGCATGATCAATCCCGTGATCAGTGCATGATCAGCCACGTGATCAGTGCATGATCAGCCACGTGATCAGTGCATGATAGCCACGTGATCAGTGCATGATCAGTCACGTGATCAGTGCATGATCAGCCACGTGATCAGTGCATGATCAGTCACGTGATCAGTGCATGATAGCCACGTGATCAGTGCATGATCAGTCACGTGATCAGTGCATGATAGCCACGTGATCAGTGCATGATCAGCCACGTGATCAGTGCATGATCAGTCACGTGATCAGTGCATGATCAGCCACGTGATCAGTGCATGATCAGCCACGTGATCAGTGCATGATAGCCACGTGATCAGTGCATGATAGCCACGTGATCAGTGCATGATCAGCCACGTGATCAGTGCATGATAGCCACGTGATCAGTGCATGATCAGTCACGTGATCAGTGCATGATCAGCCACGTGATCAGTGCATGATCAGTCACGTGATCAGTGCATGATCAGCCACGTGATCAGTGCATGATCAGCCACGTGATCAGTGTATGATCAGCCACGTGATCAGTGCATGATCAGCACGTGATCAGTGCATGATCAGCCACGTGATCAGTGCATGATCACGTGATCAGTGCATGATCAGTCACGTGATCAGTGTATGATCAGCCACGTGAACAGTGCATGCTCAGTCACGTGATCAGGGCCTGCTGAGCTGCGTGATTACTGTCTGCTCATCTGCTTGACAATTGCCAGCTGAGCTGCACGATTCCTGCCTGTCATCTGCTTGACAATTGCCAGCTGTGCTGCGTGATTCCTGCCTGCTCAGCTGCTTGATTATTGCCAGCTGAGCAGCATGATTCCTCACAGCTGAGTTCCATGATTATTGCCTGCTGACTGCGTGATTCGTGCCTACTCAGCTCTTTGTTTATTGCCTCCAGAGGCACATGATCAGTGTATGATAGAAACATGATCAGTGCATGATCAGTCACATGATCAGTGCATGATAAGTCACGTGATCACTGCATGATAGTCATGTGATCAGTGCATGATCAGTCACGTGATCAGTGCATGATCAGCCACGTGATCAGTGCATGATCTGTCACGTGATCAGTGTATGATCATCCACGTGATCAGTGCATGCAGTCACGTGATCAGTGCATGATAGCGACGTGATCAGTGCATGATCAGTCACGTGATCAGTGCATGATAGCCACGTGATCAGTGCATGATCAGCCACGTGATCAGTGCATGATCAGTCACGTGATCAGTGCATGATAGCCACGTGATCAGTGCATGATCAGCCACGTGATCAGTGCATGATAGCCACGTGATCAGTGCATGATCAGCCACGTGATCAGTGCATGATCAGCCACGTGATCAGTGCATGATAGCCACGTGATCAGTGCATGATCAGTCACGTGATCAGTGCATGATCAGTCACGTGATCAGTGCATGATAGCCACGTGATCAGTGCATGATCAGTCACGTGATCAGTGCATGATAGCCACGTGATCAGTGCATGATCAGCCACGTGATCAGTGCATGCAGTCACGTGATCAGTGCATGATCAGCCACGTGATCAGTGCATGATCAGCCACGTGATCAGTGCATGATCAGCCACGTGATCAGTGCATGATGCCACGTGATCAGTGCATGATCAGCCACGTGATCAGTGCATGATCAGTCACGTGATCAGTGCATGATCAGCCACGTGATCAGTGCATGATAGCCACGTGATCAGTGCATGATCAATCACGTGATCAGTGCATGATCAGTCACGTGATCAGTGCATGATCAGTCACGTGATCAGTGCATGATCAGCCACGTGATCAGTGCATGATAGCCACGTGATCAGTGCATGATCAGTCACGTGATCAGTGCATGATCAGTCACGTGATCAGTGCATGATATCCACGTGATCAGTGCATGATCAGTCACGTGATCAGTGCATGATAGCCACGTGATCAGTGCATGATCAGCCACGTGATCAGTGCATGATCAGCCACGTGATCAGTGCATGATCATTTACGTGATCAGTGCATGATCAGCCACGTGATCAGTGCATGATAGCCACGTGATCAGTGCATGATCAGTCACGTGATCAGTGCATGATAGCCACGTGATCAGTGCATGATCAGTCACGTGATCAGTGCATGATCAGCCACGTGATCAGTGCATGATAGCCACGTGATCAGTGCATGATCAGTCACGTGATCATGCATGATCAGTCATGTGATCAGTGCATGATAGCTCCTGATCAGTGCATGATCAGTCACGTGATCAGTGCATGATCAGCCACGTGATCAGTGCATGATAGCCACGTGATCAGTGCATGATCAGTACGTGATCAGTCATGATCAGTCACGTGATCAGTGCATGATAGACACATGATCAGTGCATGATAGCCACGTGATCAGTGCATGATCAGTCACGTGATCAGTGCATGATCAGTCACGTGATCAGTGCATGATCAGCCACGTGATCAGTGCATGATCAGCCACGTGATCAGTGCATGATCAGCCACGTGATCAGTGCATGATCAGCCACGTGATCAGTGCATGATCAGCCACGTGATCAGTGCATGATCAGCCACGTGATCAGTGCATGACAGTCACGTGATCAGTGCATGATCAGCCACGTGATCAGTGCATGATCAGCCACGTGATCAGTGCATGATCAGCCACGTGATCAGTGCATGATCAGTCACGTGATCAGTGCATGATCAGCCACGTGATCAGTGCATGATCAGCCACGTGATCAGTGCATGATCAGCCACGTGATCAGTGCATGATCAGCACGTGATCAGTGCATGATCAGTCACGTGATCAGTGCATGATCAGCCACGTGATCAGTGCATGACAGTCACGTGATCAGTGCATGATCAGCACGTGATCAGTGCATGATCAGCCACGTGATCAGTGCATGATCAGCCAGTGATCAGTGCATGATCAGCCACGTGATCAGTGCATGATCAGGCACATGATCAGTGCATGATCAGTCACGTGATCAGTGCATGATCAGCCACGTGATCAGTGCATGATAGCCACGTGATCAGTGCATGATAGCCACGTGATCAGTGCATGATCAGCCACGTGATCAGTGCATGATCAGCCACGTGATCAGTGCATGATCAGTCACGTGATCAGTGCATGTGCAGTCACGTGATCAGTGCATGATCAGCCACGTGATCAGTGCATGATAGCCACGTGATCAGTGCATGATAGCTACGTGATCAGTGCATGATCAGTCACGTGATCAGTGCATGATAGCCACGTGATCAGTGCATGTCAGTGATCAGTGCATGATCAGTCACGTGATCAGTGCATGATAGCCACGTGATCAGTGCATGATAGCACGTGATCAGTGCATGATCAGTCACGTGATCAGTGCATGATCAGCCACGTGATCAGTGCATGATAGCCACGTGATCAGTGCATGACAATTACGTGATCAGTGCATGATCAGTCACGTGATCAGTGCATGTCAGTCACGTGATCAGTGCATGATCAGCCACGTGATCAGTGCATGATAGCCACGTGATCAGTGCATGATAGCCACGTGATCAGTGCATGATCAGTCACGTGATCAGTGCATGATCAGTCACGTGATCAGTGCATGATCAGCCACGTGATCAGTGCATGATAGCCACTGATCAGTGCATGATCAGCACGTGATCAGTGCATGATCAGCCACGTGATCAGTGCATGATCAGCCACGTGATCAGTGCATGATCAGCCACGTGATCAGTGCATGATAGCCACGTGATCAGTGCATGATCAGCACGTGATCAGTGCATGATCAGCCACGTGATCAGTGCATGATCAGCCACGTGATCAGTGCATGATCAGCCACGTGATCAGTGCATGACAGTCACGTGATCAGTGCATGATCAGCTTCATGATCAGTGCATGATCAGCCACGTGATCAGTGCATGATCAGGCACGTGATCAGTGCATGATCAGCCACGTGATCAGTGCATGATCAGCCACGTGATCAGTGCATGATCAGCCACGTGATCAGTGCATGATCAGCCACGTGATCAGTGCATGTCAGTCACGTGATCAGTGCATGATCAGCCACGTGATCAGTGCATGATAGCCACGTGATCAGTGCATGATAGCCACGTGATCAGTGCATGATCAGTCACGTGATCAGTGCATGATCAGCCACGTGATCAGTGCATGATAGCCACGTGATCAGTGCATAGAGTTACATGATCAGTGCATGATCAGTCACGTGATCAGTGCATGATAGCCACGTGATCAGTGCATGATCAGTCATGATCAGCAGTATTCAGACACGTGATCAGTGCATGATCAGTCACGTGATCAGTGCATGATCAGCCACGTGATCAGTGCATGATCATCCACGTGATCAGTGCATGATCAGTCACGTGATCAGTGCATGATAGCCACGTGATCAGTGCATGATCAGTCACGTGATCAGTGCATGATCAGCCACGTGATCAGTGCATGATAGCCACGTGATCAGTGCATGATCAGTCACGTGATCAGTGCATGATCAGCCACGTGATCAGTGCATGATAGCCACGTGATCAGTGCATGATCAGTCACGTGATCAGTGCATGATCAGTCACGTGATCAGTGCATGATCCACGTGATCAGTGCATGATCAGTCACGTGATCAGTGCATGATAGCCACGTGATCAGTGCATGATCAGCCACGTGATCAGTGCATGATCAGCACGTGATCAGTGCATGATCAGTCACGTGATCAGTGCATGATCAGCCACGTGATCAGTGCATGATCACCACGTGATCAGTGCATGATCAGCCACGTGATCAGTGCATGATCAGCCACGTGATCAGTGCATGATCACCACGTGATCAGTGCATGATCAGCCACGTGATCAGTGCATGATCAGTCACGTGATCAGTGCATGATCAGTCACGTGATCAGTGCATGATCAGCCACGTGATCAGTGCATGATAGCCACGTGATCAGTGCATGATCAGTCACGTGATCAGTGCATGATCATCACGTGATCAGTGCATGATAGCCACGTGATCAGTGCATGATCAGTCACGTGATCAGTGCATGATAGCCACGTGATCAGTGCATGATCAGTCACGTGATCAGTGCATGATCAGTCACGTGATCAGTGTATGATCAGCCACGTGAACAGTGCATGCTCAGTCACGTGATCAGGGACTGCTGAGCTGCGTGATTCCTGTCTGATCAGCTGCTTGACAATTGCCAGCTGTGCTGCCTTCCTGCCTGATCATCTGCTTGATAACTGCCAGCTGAGCTGCGTGATTCCTGCCTGCTCATCTGCTTGATAATTGCCAGCTGACCTGCGTGATTCCTGCCGGGTCATCTGCATGATATTGCCAGCTGAGCTGGTGATACCTGCCTGCTCATCTGCTTGATTATTGCCAGCTGAGCTGCGTGATTCCTGCCTGATCATCTGCTTGACAATATTCAGCTGAGCCATGTGATTCCTGCCTGCTCAACTGCTTGATTATTGCCAGCTGAGCTGCATGATTCATCACAGCTGAAGTCCATGATTATTGCCTGCTGATTGCGTGATTGTGCTGATCAGCTCTTTGACATTGCCTGATGAGGCACATGATCAGTGCATGATAGCCACGTGATCAGTGCATGATCAGTCACATGATCAGTGCATTCAGTCACGTGATCAGTGCATGATCAGCCACGTGATCAGTGCATGATCAGCAACGTGATCAGTGCATGATCAGCCACGTGATCAGTGCATGATCAGCCACGTGATCAGTGCATGATCAGGCACGTGATCAGTGCATGATCAGTCACGTGATCAGTGCATGATAGCCACGTGATCAGTGCATGATCAGCCACGTGATCAGTGCATGATCAGTCACGTGATCAGTGCATGATCAGTCACGTGATCAGTGCATGATCAGCCACGTGATCAGTGCGTGCTCAGTCACTTGATCAGGGCCTACTGAGCTTCGTGATTCCTGCCTGCTCATCTCTTGACAATTGCCAGCTGAGCTGTCTGATTCCTGCCTATTCAGCTGCTTGATGATTGCCAGCTGAGCAGCATGATTCATCACAGCTGAGGTCCATGATTATTGCCTGCTGATTGCGTGATTCGTGCCTGCTCAGCTCTTTGTTTATTGCCTCCTGAGGCACATGATCAGTGCATGATAGCCACGTGATCAGTGCATGATCAGTCACATGATCAGCACCATTCAAACACGTGATCACATCATGATCAGTCACGTGATCAGTGCATGATCAGCCACGTGATCAGTGCATGATCAGCCACGTGATCAGTGCATGATCATCCACGTGATCAGTGCATGACAGTCACGTGATCAGTGCATGATAGCCACGTGATCAGTGCATGATCAGTCACGTGATCAGTGCATGATCAGCCACGTGATCAGTGCATGATAGCCACGTGATCAGTGCATGATTAATCAGTGCATGATCAGTCACGTGATCAGTGCATGATCAGTCACGTGATCAGTGCATGATCAGCCACGTGATCAGTGCATGATCAGTCACGTGATCAGTGCATGATCAGCCACGTGATCAGTGCATGATCAGTCACGTGATCAGTGCATGCAGTCACGTGATCAGTGCATGATCAGCCACGTGATCAGTGCATGATCAGCCACGTGATCAGTGCATGATAGCCACGTGATCAGTGCATGATCAGCCACGTGATCAGTGCATGATCAGCCACGTGATCAGTGCATGATAGCCACGTGATCAGTGCATGATCAGTACGTGATCAGTGCATGATCATCCACATGATCAGTGCATGATCAATCACGTGATCAGTGCATGATAGCCACGTGATCAGTGCATGATCAGTCACGTGATCAGTGCATGATAGCCACGTGATCAGTGCATGATAGCCACGTGATCAGTGCATGATCAGTCACGTGATCAGTGCATGATCAGCCACGTGATCAGTGCATGATAGCCACGTGATCAGTGCATGATAGCCACAGATCAGTGCATGATCAGCCACGTGATCAGTGCATGATCGCCACGTGATCAGTGCATGATCAGCACATGATCAGTGCATGATCAGTCACATGATCAGTGCATGATCAGCCACGTGATCAGTGCATGATCAGCCACGTGATCAGTGCATGATCAGTCACGTGATCAGTGCATGACAGTCACGTGATCAGTGCATGATCAGCCACGTGATCAGTGCATGATCAGTCACGTGATCAGTGCATGATCAGCCACGTGATCAGTGCATGATCAGTCACGTGATCAGTGCATGATCAGCCACGTGATCAGTGCATGATCGCAACGTGATCAGTGCATGATCAGCCACGTGATCAGTGCATGATCAGCCACGTGATCAGTGCATGATCAGCCACGTGATCAGTGCATGACAGTCACGTGATCAGTGCATGATCAGCCACGTGATCAGTGCATGATCAGCCACGTGATCAGTGCATGATCAGCCACGTGATCAGTGCATGATCAGTCACGTGATCAGTGCATGATCAGCCACGTGATCAGTGCATGATCAGCCACGTGATCAGTGCATGATCAGCCACGTGATCAGTGCATGATCACACGTGATCAGTGCATGATCAGTCACGTGATCAGTGCATGATCAGCCACGTGATCAGTGCATGATCAGCCACGTGATCAGTGCATGACAGTCACGTGATCAGTGCATGATCAGCCACGTGATCAGTGCATGATCAGCCACGTGATCAGTGCATGATCAGCCACGTGATCAGTGCATGATAGCCACGTGATCAGTGCATGATAGCCACGTGATCAGTGCATGATCAGCCACGTGATCAGTGCATGATCAGTCACGTGATCAGTGCATGATCAGCCACGTGATCAGTGCATGATCAGCCACGTGATCAGTGCATGATCAGCCACGTGATCAGTGCATGATCAGTCACGTGATCAGTGCATGATCAGCCACGTGATCAGTGCATGTCAGTCACGTGATCAGTGCATGATAGCCACGTGATCAGTGCATGATCAGCCACGTGATCAGTGCATGATCAGTCACGTGATCAGTGCATGATCAGCCACGTGATCAGTGCATGATAGCCACGTGATCAGTGCATGACAGCCACGTGATCAGTGCATGACAGTCACGTGATCAGTGCATGATAGCCACGTGATCAGTGCATGATCAGCACGTGATCAGCATGATCAGACACGTGATCAGTGCATGATCAGTCACGTGATCAGTGCATGATCAGCCACGTGATCAGTGCATGATCATCCACGTGATCAGTGCATGATCAGTCACGTGATCAGTGCATGATCAGCCACGTGATCAGTGCATGATCAGCCACGTGATCAGTGCATGATCAGCCACGTGATCAGTGCATGATCAGCCACGTGATCAGTGCATGATCAGTCACGTGATCAGTGCATGATCAGCCACGTGATCAGTGCATGATCAGTCACGTGATCAGTGCATGATAGCCACGTGATCAGTGCATGATCAGCCACGTGATCAGTGCATGATCAGTCACGTGATCAGTGCATGATCAGCCACGTGATCAGTGCATGATAGCCACGTGATCAGTGCATGACAGCCACGTGATCAGTGCATGATCAGTCACGTGATCAGTGCATGATAGCCACGTGATCAGTGCATGAGCAACGTGATCAGCATGATCAGACACGTGATCAGTGCATGATCAGTCACGTGATCAGTGCATGATCAGCCACGTGATCAGTGCATGATCAGCCACGTGATCAGTGCATGATCAGTCACGTGATCAGTGCATGATCAGCCACGTGATCAGTGCATGATCATCCACGTGATCAGTGCATGATCATCCACGTGATCAGTGCATGATCAGTCACGTGATCAGTGCATGATCAGCCACGTGATCAGTGCATGATCAGCCACGTGATCAGTGCATGATCAGCCACGTGATCAGTGCATGATCAGCCACGTGATCAGTGCATGATCAGTCACGTGATCAGTGCATGATCAGCTTCGTGATCAGTGCATGATCAGCCACGTGATCAGTGCATGATCAGTCACGTGATCAGTGCATGATCAGTCACGTGATCAGTGCATGATCAGCCACGTGATCAGTGCATGATCAGCACGTGATCAGTGCATGATCAGTCACGTGATCAGTGCATGATCAGCCACGTGATCAGTGCATGATCAGCCACGTGATCAGTGCATGATCAGTCACGTGATCAGTGCATGATCAGCCACGTGATCAGTGCATGATCAGCCACGTGATCAGTGCATGATCAGTCACGTGATCAGTGCATGATCAGTCACGTGATCAGTGCATGATCATCCACGTGATCAGTGCATGATCAGCCACGTGATCAGTGCATGATCAGCCACGTGATCAGTGCATGCTCAGTGATCAGGGCCTGCTGAGCTGCGTGATTACTGTCTGCTCATCTGCTTGACAATTGCCAGCTGAGCTGCGTGATTCCTGCCTGTCATCTGCTTGACAATTGCCAGCTGTGCTGCTGATTCCTGCCTGCTCAGCTGCTTGATTATTGCCAGCTGAGCAGCATGATTCCTCACAGCTGAGTTCCATGATTATTGCCTGCTGACTGCGTGATTCGTGCCTACTCAGCTCTTTGTTTATTGCCTCCAGAGGCACATGATCAGTGTATGATAGCCACATGATCAGTGCATGATCAGTCACATGATCAGCGCCATTCAGTCACGTGATCACAGCATGATAGTCACGTGATCAGTGCATGATCAGCCACGTGATCAGTGCATGATCAGCCACGTGATCAGTGCATGATCATCCACGTGATCAGTGCATGACAGTCACGTGATCAGTGCATGATAGCCACGTGATCAGTGCATGATCAGCCACGTGATCAGTGCATGATAGCCACGTGATCAGTGCATGATCAGTCACATGATCAGCATGATCAGACACGTGATCAGTGCATGATCAGTCACGTGATCAGTGCATGATCAGCCACGTGATCAGTGCATGATCAGCCACGTGATCAGTGCATGATCAGCCACGTGATCAGTGCATGATCAGTCACGTGATCAGTGCATGATAGCCACGTGATCAGTGCATGATCAGCCACGTGATCAGTGCATGACAGTCACGTGATCAGTGCATGATCAGCCACGTGATCAGTGCATGATCAGCCACGTGATCAGTGCATGATCAGCCACGTGATCAGTGCATGATCAGCCACGTGATCAGTGCATGATCAGCACATGATCAGTGCATGATCAGTCACGTGATCAGTGCATGATCAGCCACGTGATCAGTGCATGATCAGCCACGTGATCAGTGCATGATCAGTCACGTGATCAGTGCATGATCAGCCACGTGATCAGTGCATGATCAGCCACGTGATCAGTGCATGATCAGCCACGTGATCAGTGCATGATCAGTCACGTGATCAGTGCATGATCAGCCACGTGATCAGTGCATGATAGCCACGTGATCAGTGCATGATCAGCCACGTGATCAGTGCATGATAGCCACGTGATCAGTGCATGATCAGCCACGTGATCAGTGCATGATCAGCCACGTGATCAGTGCATGATCAGCCACGTGATCAGTGCATGATCAGCCACGTGATCAGTGCATGATCAGTCACGTGATCAGTGCATGATCAGCCACGTGATCAGTGCATGATCAGCCACGTGATCAGTGCATGATCAGTCACGTGATCAGTGCATGATCAGCCACGTGATCAGTGCATGATAGCCACGTGATCAGTGCATGATAGCCACGTGATCAGTGCATGATCAGTCACGTGATCAGTGCATGATCAGTCACGTGATCAGTGCATGATCAGCCACGTGATCAGTGCATGACAGCCACGTGATCAGTGCATGATAGCCACGTGATCAGTGCATGATCAGTCACGTGATCAGTGCATGATCAGCCACGTGATCAGTGCATGATAGCCACGTGATCAGTGCATGACAATTCACTGATCAGTGCATGATCAGTCACGTGATCAGTGCATGATAGTCACGTGATCAGTGCATGATCAGCCACGTGATCAGTGCATGATAGCCACGTGATCAGTGCATGATCAGTCACGTGATCAGTGCATGATCAGCCACGTGATCAGTGCATGATAGCCACGTGATCAGTGCATGATCAGTCACGTGATCATGCATGACAGTCATGTGATCAGTGCATGATAGACGTGATCAGTGCATGATCAGTCACGTGATCAGTGCATGATCAGCCACGTGATCAGTGCATGATAGCCACGTGATCAGTGCATGATCAGGCGTGATCAGTGCATGATCAGTCACGTGATCAGTGCATGATAGCCACGTGATCAGTGCATGATCAGCCACGTGATCAGTGCATGATCAGCCACGTGATCAGTGCATGATCAGCCACGTGATCAGTGCATGATCAGCCACGTGATCAGTGCATGATCAGCCACGTGATCAGTGCATGATCAGCCACGTGATCAGTGCATGACAGTCACGTGATCAGTGCATGATCAGCCACGTGATCAGTGCATGATCAGCCACGTGATCAGTGCATGATCAGCCACGTGATCAGTGCATGATCAGTCACGTGATCAGTGCATGATCAGTCACGTGATCAGTGCATGATCAGTCACGTGATCAGTGCATGATCAGCCACGTGATCAGTGCATGATCAGCCACGTGATCAGTGCATGATCAGTCACGTGATCAGTGCATGATCAGTCACGTGATCAGTGCATGATCAGCCACGTGATCAGTGCATGATCAGCCACGTGATCAGTGCATGATCAGCCACGTGATCAGTGCATGATCAGCCACGTGATCAGTGCATGATCAGCCACGTGATCAGTGCATGCACAGTCAGTGCATGATCAGCCACGTGATCAGTGCATGATCAGCCACGTGATCAGTGCATGATCAGTCACGTGATCAGTGCATGATCAGCCACGTGATCAGTGCATGATCAGCCACGTGATCAGTGCATGATCAGCCACGTGATCAGTGCATGATCAGCACGTGATCAGTGCATGATCAGCCACGTGATCAGTGCATGATCAGTCACGTGATCAGTGCATGATCAGTCACGTGATCAGTGCATGATCAGCCACGTGATCAGTGCATGATCAGCCACGTGATCAGTGCATGATCAGCCACGTGATCAGTGCATGATCAGCCACGTGATCAGTGCATGATCAGCCACGTGATCAGTGCATGCACAGTCAGTGCATGATCAGCTTCATGATCAGTGCATGATCAGCCACGTGATCAGTGCATGATCAGTCACGTGATCAGTGCATGATCAGCCACGTGATCAGTGCATGATCAGTCACGTGATCAGTGCATGATCAGCCACGTGATCAGTGCATGATCAGCACGTGATCAGTGCATGATCAGCCACGTGATCAGTGCATGATCAGCCACGTGATCAGTGCATGATCAGCCACGTGATCAGTGCATGATCAGCCACGTGATCAGTGCACAGTCACGTGATCAGTGCATGATCAGCTTCATGATCAGTGCATGATCAGCCACGTGATCAGTGCATGATCAGCCAGTGATCAGTGCATGATCAGTCACGTGATCAGTGCATGATCAGCCACGTGATCAGTGCATGATCAGCCACGTGATCAGTGCATGATCAGCCACGTGATCAGTGCATGATCAGCCACGTGATCAGTGCATGATCAGCCACGTGATCAGTGCATGATCAGTCACGTGATCAGTGCATGATCAGCCACGTGATCAGTGCATGATAGTCACGTGATCAGTGCATGATCAGTCACGTGATCAGTGCATGATCAGCCACGTGATCAGTGCATGATAGCCACGTGATCAGTGCATGATAGCCACGTGATCAGTGCATGATCAGCCACGTGATCAGTGCATGATCAGCCACGTGATCAGTGCATGATCAGCCACGTGATCAGTGCATGATCAGTCACGTGATCAGTGCATGATCAGCCACGTGATCAGTGCATGATAGCCACGTGATCAGTGCATGATAGCCACGTGATCAG
Source organism: Bos javanicus (assembly GCF_032452875.1). Lineage (NCBI taxonomy): Eukaryota > Metazoa > Chordata > Mammalia > Artiodactyla > Bovidae > Bos > Bos javanicus. Next base: position 34,863 of record NW_026894396.1, on the reverse strand, counting down.
TGCATGATCAGTCACGTGATCAGTGCATGATCAGCCACGTGATCAGTGCATGATAGCCACGTGATCAGTGCATACAATTACATGATCAGTGCATGATCAGTCACGTGATCAGTGCATGATAGCCACGTGATCAGTGCATGATCAGCCACGTGATCAGTGCATGATCAGCCACGTGATCAGTGCATGATCAGTCACGTGATCAGTGCATGATCAGCCACGTGATCAGTGCATGATCAGCCACGTGATCAGTGCATGATAGCCACGTGATCAGTGCATGATAGCCACGTGATCAGTGCATGATCAGCCACGTGATCAGTGCATGATCAGCCACGTGATCAGTGATACAATTACGTGATCAGTGCATGATCAGTCACGTGATCAGTGCATGATCAGTCACGTGATCAGTGCATGATCAGCCACGTGATCAGTGCATGATAGCCACGTGATCAGTGCATGATCAGTCACGTGATCAGTGCATGATCAGTCACGTGATCAGTGCATGATCAGCCACGTGATCAGTGCATGATAGCCACGTGATCAGTGCATGATCAGCACGTGATCAGTGCATGATCATCCACGTGATCAGTGCATGATCAGTCACGTGATCAGTGCATGATCAGCAACGTGATCAGTGCATGATCAGCCACGTGATCAGTGCATGATCAGCCACGTGATCAGTGCATGATCAGCCACGTGATCAGTGCATGATCAGTCACGTGATCAGTGCATGATCAGCCACGTGATCAGTGCATGATCAGCACGTGATCAGTGCATGATCAGCCACGTGATCAGTGCATGATCAGCCACGTGATCAGTGCATGATCAGCCACGTGATCAGTGCATGATCAGCCACGTGATCAGTGCATGATCAGTCACGTGATCAGTGCATGATCAGCCAGTGATCAGTGCATGATCAGCCACGTGATCAGTGCATGATCAGTCACGTGATCAGTGCATGATAGCCACGTGATCAGTGCATGATCAGCCACGTGATCAGTGCATGATCAGCCACGTGATCAGTGCATGATCAGCCACGTGATCAGTGCATGATCAGCCACGTGATCAGTGCATGATCAGCCACGTGATCAGTGCATGATCAGCACGTGATCAGTGCATGATCAGCCACGTGATCAGTGCATGATCAGCCACGTGATCAGTGCATGATCAGCCACGTGATCAGTGCATGATCAGCCACGTGATCAGTGCATGATCAGTCACGTGATCAGTGCATGATCAGCCACGTGATCAGTGCATGATCAGCCACGTGATCAGTGCATGATCAGTCACGTGATCAGTGCATGATCAGCCACGTGATCAGTGCATGATCAGTCACGTGATCAGTGCATGATCAGCCACGTGATCAGTGCATGATCAGCCACGTGATCAGTGCATGATCAGCACGTGATCAGTGCATGATCAGTCACGTGATCAGTGCATGATCAGCCACGTGATCAGTGCATGACAGTCACGTGATCAGTGCATGATCAGCCGTGATCAGTGCATGATCAGCCACGTGATCAGTGCATGATCAGACACGTGATCAGTGCATGATCAGCCACGTGATCAGTGCATGATAGCCACGTGATCAGTGCATGATCAGTCACGTGATCAGTGTATGATCAGCCACGTGAACAGTGCATGCTCAGTCACGTGATCAGGGCCTGCTGAGCTGCGTGATTACTGTCTGCTCATCTGCTTGACAATTGCCAGCTGAGCTGCGTGATTCCTGCCTGTCATCTGCTTGACAATTGCCAGCTGTGCTGCGTAATTCCTGCCTGCTCAGCTGCTTGATTATTGCCAGCTGAGCAGCATGATTCCTCACAGCTGAGTTCCATGATTATTGCCTGCTGACTGCATGATTCGTGCCTACTCAGCTCTTTGTTTATTGCCTCCAGAGGCACATGATCAGTGCATGATAGCCACATGATCAGTGCATGATCAGTCACATGATCAGCGCCATTAAGTCACGTGATCACTGCATGATAGTCATGTGATCAGTCCATGATCACGGATCAGTGCATGATCAGCCACGTGATCAGTGCATGATCATCCACGTGATAGTGCATGCACACGTGATCAGTGCATGATAGCCACGTGATCAGTGCATGATCAGTCACGTGATCAGTGCATGATCAGCCACGTGATCAGTGCATGATAGCCACGTGATCAGTGCATGATTGATCAGTGCATGATCAGTCACGTGATCAGTGCATGATCAGCCACGTGATCAGTGCATGATCAGTCACGTGATCAGTGCATGATCAGCCACGTGATCAGTGCATGATCAGTCACGTGATCAGTGCATGATAGTCACGTGATCAGTGCATGATCAGCCACGTGATCAGTGCATGATCAGCCACGTGATCAGTGCATGATCAGCCACGTGATCAGTGCATGATCAGCCACGTGATCAGTGCATGATCAGCCACGTGATCAGTGCATGATCAGCACGTGATCAGTGCATGATCAGCCACGTGATCAGTGCATGATCAGCCACGTGATCAGTGCATGATCACACGTGATCAGTGCATGATCAGCCACGTGATCAGTGCATGATCAGCCACGTGATCAGTGCATGATCAGCCACGTGATCAGTGCATGATCAGCCACGTGATCAGTGCATGATCAGTCACGTGATCAGTGCATGATCAGCCACGTGATCAGTGCATGATCAGCCACGTGATCAGTGCATGATCAGCCACGTGATCAGTGCATGATCAGCCACGTGATCAGTGCATGATCAGCCACGTGATCAGTGCATGACAGTCACGTGATCAGTGCATGATCAGCCACGTGATCAGTGCATGATCAGCCACGTGATCAGTGCATGATCAGCCACGTGATCAGTGCATGATCAGTCACGTGATCAGTGCATGATCAGCCACGTGATCAGTGCATGATCAGCCACGTGATCAGTGCATGATCAGTCACGTGATCAGTGCATGATCAGTCACGTGATCAGTGCATGATCAGCCACGTGATCAGTGCATGATAGCCACGTGATCAGTGCATGATCAGCCACGTGATCAGTGCATGATCAGCCACGTGATCAGTGCATGATCAGCCACGTGATCAGTGCATGATCAGCCACGTGATCAGTATGATCAGTCACGTGATCAGTGCATGATCAGCCACGTGATCAGTGCATGAAGCCACGTGATCAGTGCATGATAGCACGTGATCAGTGCATGATCAGTCACATGATCAGTGCATGATCAGCCACGTGATCAGTGCATGATAGCCACGTGATCAGTGCATGACAATTACGTGATCAGTGCATGATCAGTCACGTGACAGTGCATGACAGTCACGTGATCAGTGCATGATCAGCCACGTGATCAGTGCATGATAGCCACGTGATCAGTGCATGATAGCCACGTGATCAGTGCATGATCAGTCACGTGATCAGTGCATGATCAGTCACGTGATCAGTGCATGATCAGCCACGTGATCAGTGCATGATCAGCCACGTGATCAGTGCATGATCAGCCACGTGATCAGTGCATGATCAGCCACGTGATCAGTGCATGACAGTCACGTGATCAGTGCATGATCAGCCACGTGATCAGTGCATGATCAGCCACGTGATCAGTGCATGATCAGCACGTGATCAGTGCATGATCAGTCACGTGATCAGTGCATGATCAGCCACGTGATCAGTGCATGATCAGCCACGTGATCAGTGCATGATCAGCCACGTGATCAGTGCATGATCAGCCACGTGATCAGTGCATGATCAGCCACGTGATCAGTGCATGATCAGTCACGTGATCAGTGCATGATCAGCCACGTGATCAGTGCATGATCAGCCACGTGATCAGTGCATGATCAGCCACGTGATCAGTGCATGATCATCACGTGATCAGTGCATGATCAGCCACGTGATCAGTGCATGATCAGCCACGTGATCAGTGCATGATCAGCCACGTGATCAGTGCATGATCAGTCACGTGATCAGTGCATGATCAGCCACGTGATCAGTGCATGATCAGCCACGTGATCAGTGCATGATAGCCACGTGATCAGTGCATGATCAGTCACGTGATCAGTGCATGATCAGCCACGTGATCAGTGCATGATAGCCACGTGATCAGTGCATGATCAGTCACGTGATCAGTGCATGATCAGTCACGTGATCAGTGCATGATCAGCCACGTGATCAGTGCATGATCAGCCACGTGATCAGTGCATGATAGCCACGTGATCAGTGCATGATCAGTCACGTGATCAGTGCATGATCAGCCACGTGATCAGTGCATGATCAGCCACGTGATCAGTGCATGATAGCCACGTGATCAGTGCATGATCAGTCACGTGATCAGTGCATGATCAGCCACGTGATCAGTGCATGATCAGCCACGTGATCAGTGCATGATAGCCACGTGATCAGTGCATGATCAGTCACGTGATCAGTGTATGATCAGCCACGTGAACAGTGCATGCTCAGTCACGTGATCAGGGCCTGCTGAGCTGCGTGATTACTGTCTGCTCATCTGCTTGACAATTGCCAGCTGAGCTGCACGATTCCTGCCTGTCATCTGCTTGACAATTGCCAGCTGTGCTGCGTAATTCCTGCCTGCTCAGCTGCTTGATTATTGCCAGCTGAGCAGCATGATTCCTCACAGCTGAGTTCCATGATTATTGCCTGCTGACTGTTTGATTCGTGCCTACTCAGCTCTTTGTTTATTGCCTCCAGAGGCACATGATCAGTGTATGATAGCAAACATGATCAGCGCATGATCAGTCACATGATCAGCGCCATTAAGTCACGTGATCACTACATGATAGTCATGTGATCAGTCCATGCTCAGTCACGGTATCAGTGCATGATCAGCCACGTGATCAGTGCATGATCAGTCACGTGATCAGTGTATGATCATCCACGTGATCAGTGCATGATCAGTCACGTGATCAGTGCATGATCAGCCACGTGATCAGTGCATGATCAGCCACGTGATCAGTGCATGATCAGCCACGTGATCAGTGCATGATCAGCCACGTGATCAGTGCATGATCAGGTACGTGATCAGTGCATGATCAGCCACGTGATCAGTGCATGATAGCCACGTGATCAGTGCATGATCAGCCACGTGATCAGTGCATGATCAGCCACGTGATCAGTGCATGATCAGCCACGTGATCAGTGCATGATCAGCCACGTGATCAGTGCATGATCCACGTGATCAGTGCATGATCAGTCACGTGATCAGTGCATGATCAGCCACGTGATCAGTGCATGATCAGCCACGTGATCAGTGCATGATCAGCCACGTGATCAGTGCATGACAGTCACGTGATCAGTGCATGATCAGCCACGTGATCAGTGCATGAATCACGTGATCAGTGCATGATCAGCCACAGATCAGTGCATGATCAGCCACGTGATCAGTGCATGATCAGCCACGTGATCAGTGCATGATCAGCCACGTGATCAGTGCATGATCAGCCACGTGATCAGTGCATGATCAGCCACGTGATCAGTGCATGCACAGTCAGTGCATGATCAGCCACGTGATCAGTGCATGATCAGCCACGTGATCAGTGCATGATCAGTCACGTGATCAGTGCATGATCAGCCACGTGATCAGTGCATGATCAGCCACGTGATCAGTGCATGATCAGCCACGTGATCAGTGCATGATCAGCCACGTGATCAGTGCATGATCAGCCACGTGATCAGTGCATGATCAGCACGTGATCAGTGCATGATCAGCCACGTGATCAGTGCATGATCAGCCACGTGATCAGTGCATGATCAGTCACGTGATCAGTGCATGATAGCCACGTGATCAGTGCATGATCAGTCACGTGATCAGTGCATGATCAGCCACGTGATCAGTGCATGATAGCCACGTGATCAGTGCATGATCAGTGACATGTGCATGATCAGACCCGTGATCAGTGCATGATCAGTCACGTGATCAGTGCATGATCAGCCACGTGATCAGTGCATGATCAGCCACGTGATCAGTGCATGATCAGCCACGTGATCAGTGCATGACAGTCACGTGATCAGTGCATGATAGCCACGTGATCAGTGCATGATCAGCCACGTGATCAGTGCATGATAGCCACGTGATCAGTGCATGATCAGTCACATGATCAGCACCATTCAGACACGTGATCAGTGCATGATCAGTCACGTGATCAGTGCATGATCAGCCACGTGATCAGTGCATGATCAGCCACGTGATCAGTGCATGATCAGCCACGTGATCAGTGCATGACAGTCACGTGATCAGTGCATGATAGCCACGTGATCAGTGCATGATCAGCCACGTGATCAGTGCATGATCAGTCACGTGATCAGTGCATGATCAGCCACGTGATCAGTGCATGATCAGTCACGTGATCAGTGCATGATCAGCCACGTGATCAGTGCATGATCAGTCACGTGATCAGTGCATGATCAGCCACGTGATCAGTGCATGATCAGTCACGTGATCAGTGCATGCAGTCACGTGATCAGTGCATGATCAGCCACGTGATCAGTGCATGATCAGCCACGTGATCAGTGCATGATCAGCCACGTGATCAGTGCATGATCAGCCACGTGATCAGTGCATGATCAGCCACGTGATCAGTGCATGATCAGCAACGTGATCAGTGCATGATCAGCCACGTGATCAGTGCATGATCAGCCACGTGATCAGTGCATGATCAGTCACGTGATCAGTGCATGATCAGCCACGTGATCAGTGCATGATCAGTCACGTGATCAGTGCATGATCAGCCACGTGATCAGTGCATGATCAGCCACGTGATCAGTGCATGATCAGTCACGTGATCAGTGCATGATCAGCCACGTGATCAGTGCATGATCAGCCACGTGATCAGTGCATGATCATCACGTGATCAGTGCATGCAGTCACGTGATCAGTGCATGATCAGCCACGTGATCAGTGCATGATCAGCCACGTGATCAGTGCATGATCAGCCACGTGATCAGTGCATGATCAGTCACGTGATCAGTGCATGATCAGCCACGTGATCAGTGCATGATAGCCACGTGATCAGTGCATGATCAGCCACGTGATCAGTGCATGATAGCCACGTGATCAGTGCATGATCAGCCACGTGATCAGTGCATGATCAGCCACGTGATCAGTGCATGATCAGCCACGTGATCAGTGCATGATCAGCCACGTGATCAGTGCATGTCAGTCACGTGATCAGTGCATGATCAGCCACGTGATCAGTGCATGATCAGCCACGTGATCAGTGCATGATAGCTACGTGATCAGTGCATGATCAGTGCATGATCATCCACGTGATCAGTGCATGATAGCCACGTGATCAGTGCATGACAGTTACGTGATCAGTGCATGATCAGTCACGTGATCAGTGCATGATACCACGTGATCAGTGCATGATCAGTCACATGATCAGCATGATCAGACACGTGATCAGTGCATGATCAGTCACGTGATCAGTGCATGATCAGCCACGTGATCAGTGCATGATCATCCACGTGATCAGTGCATGATCAGTCACGTGATCAGTGCATGATAGCCACGTGATCAGTGCATGATCAGTCACGTGATCAGTGCATGATCAGTCACGTGATCAGTGCATGATCAGCCACGTGATCAGTGCATGATAGCCACGTGATCAGTGCATGATCAGTCACGTGATCAGTGCATGATCAGCCACGTGATCAGTGCATGATAGCCACGTGATCAGTGCATGATCAGTCACGTGATCAGTGCATGATCAGCACGTGATCAGTGCATGATCAGCCACGTGATCAGTGCATGATCAGCCACGTGATCAGTGCATGATCAGTCACGTGATCAGTGCATGATCAGCACGTGATCAGTGCATGATCAGCCACGTGATCAGTGCATGATCAGCCACGTGATCAGTGCATGATCAGTCACGTGATCAGTGCATGATAGCCACGTGATCAGTGCATGATCAGCCACGTGATCAGTGCATGATCAGTCACGTGATCAGTGCATGATCAGTCACGTGATCAGTGCATGATCAGCCACGTGATCAGTGCATGATAGCCACGTGATCAGTGCATGATCAGCCACGTGATCAGTGCATGATCAGCCACGTGATCAGTGCATGATCAGCCACGTGATCAGTGCATGATCAGCCACGTGATCAGTGCATGATAGCCACGTGATCAGTGCATGATCAGCACGTGATCAGTGCATGATCAGCCACGTGATCAGTGCATGATCAGCCACGTGATCAGTGCATGATAGCCACGTGATCAGTGCATGATAGCCACGTGATCAGTGCATGATCAGTCACGTGATCAGTGCATGATCAGCCACGTGATCAGTGCATGATAGCCACGTGATCAGTGCATGACATTCACGTGATCAGTGCATGATCAGTCACGTGATCAGTGCATGATCAGTCACGTGATCAGTGCATGATCAGTCACGTGATCAGTGCATGATAGCCACGTGATCAGTGCATGATCAGTCACGTGATCAGTGCATGATCAGTCACGTGATCAGTGCATGATAGCCACGTGATCAGTGCATGATCAGTCACGTGATCAGTGCATGATAGCCACGTGATCAGTGCATGATCAGCCACGTGATCAGTGCATGATCAGCCACGTGATCAGTGCATGATCAGTCACGTGATCAGTGCATGATCAGCCACGTGATCAGTGCATGATAGCCACGTGATCAGTGCATGATCAGTCACGTGATCAGTGCATGATCAGTCACGTGATCAGTGCATGATAGCTCACGATCAGTGCATGATCAGTCACGTGATCAGTGCATGATCAGCCACGTGATCAGTGCATGATAGCCACGTGATCAGTGCATGATCAGTCACGTGATCAGTGCATGATCAGTCATGTGATCAGTGCATGATAGCCACGTGATCAGTGCATGATCAGTCACGTGATCAGTGCATGATCAGCCACGTGATCAGTGCATGATAGCCACGTGATCAGTGCATGATCAGGTACGTGATCAGTGCATGATCAGTCACGTGATCAGTGCATGATAGCCACGTGATCAGTGCATGATCAGCCACGTGATCAGTGCATGATCAGCCACGTGATCAGTGCATGATCAGCCACGTGATCAGTGCATGATCAGCCACGTGATCAGTGCATGATCAGCACGTGATCAGTGCATGATCAGTCACGTGATCAGTGCATGATCAGCCACGTGATCAGTGCATGATCAGCCACGTGATCAGTGCATGATCAGCCACGTGATCAGTGCATGACAGTCACGTGATCAGTGCATGATCAGCCACGTGATCAGTGCATGATCAGCCACGTGATCAGTGCATGATCAGTCACGTGATCAGTGCATGATCAGTCACGTGATCAGTGCATGATCAGTCACGTGATCAGTGCATGATCAGCCACGTGATCAGTGCATGATCAGCCACGTGATCAGTGCATGAATCACGTGATCAGTGCATGATCAGCTTCAAATCAGTGCATGATCAGCCACGTGATCAGTGCATGATCAGCCACGTGATCAGTGCATGATCAGCCACGTGATCAGTGCATGATCAGCCACGTGATCAGTGCATGATCAGCCACGTGATCAGTGCATGCACAGTCAGTGCATGATCAGCCACGTGATCAGTGCATGATCAGCCACGTGATCAGTGCATGATCAGTCACGTGATCAGTGCATGATCAGCCACGTGATCAGTGCATGATCAGCCACGTGATCAGTGCATGATCAGCCACGTGATCAGTGCATGATCAGCACGTGATCAGTGCATGATCAGCCACGTGATCAGTGCATGATCAGCCACGTGATCAGTGCATGATCAGCCACTGAGCAGTGCATGAGTCACGTGATCAGTGCATGATCAGCACGTGATCAGTGCATGATCAGCCACGTGATCAGTGCATGATCAGCCACGTGATCAGTGCATGATCAGTCACGTGATCAGTGCATGATAGCCACGTGATCAGTGCATGATCAGCCACGTGATCAGTGCATGATCAGCCACGTGATCAGTGCATGATCAGCCACGTGATCAGTGCATGATCAGCCACGTGATCAGTGCATGATAGCCACGTGATCAGTGCATGATAGCCACGTGATCAGTGCATGATCAGTCACGTGATCAGTGCATGATAGCCACGTGATCAGTGCATGATCAGTCACGTGATCAGTGCATGATCAGCCACGTGATCAGTGCATGATCAGCCACGTGATCAGTGCATGATCAGTCACGTGATCAGTGCATGATCAGCCACGTGATCAGTGCATGATCAGCCACGTGATCAGTGCATGCTCAGTCACGTGATCAGGGCCTGCTGAGCTGCGTGATTACTGTCTGCTCATCTGCTTGACAATTGCCAGCTGAGCTGCACGATTCCTGCCTGTCATCTGCTTGACAATTGCCAGCTGTGCTGCGTGATTCCTGCCTGCTCAGCTGCTTGATTATTGCCAGCTGAGCAGCATGATTCCTCACAGCTGAGTTCCATGATTATTGCCTGCTGACTGCGTGATTCGTGCCTACTCAGCTCTTTGTTTATTGCCTCCAGAGGCACATGATCAGTGTATGATAGCCACATGATCAGTGCATGATCAGTCACATGATCAGCACCATTCAGTCACGTGATCACAGCATGATAGTCACGTGATCAGTGCATGATCAGCCACGTGATCAGTGCATGATCAGCCACGTGATCAGTGCATGATCATCCACGTGATCAGTGCATGACAGTCACGTGATCAGTGCATGATAGCCACGTGATCAGTGCATGATCAGCCACGTGATCAGTGCATGATAGCCACGTGATCAGTGCATGATCAGTCACGTGATCAGCATGATCAGTCACGTGATCAGTGCATGATCAGTCACGTGATCAGTGCATGATCAGCCACGTGATCAGTGCATGATCAGCCACGTGATCAGTGCATGATCATCCACGTGATCAGTGCATGATCAGTCACGTGATCAGTGCATGATAGCCACGTGATCAGTGCATGATCAGCCACGTGATCAGTGCATGACAGTCACGTGATCAGTGCATGATCAGCCACGTGATCAGTGCATGATCAGTCACGTGATCAGTGCATGATCAGCCACGTGATCAGTGCATGATCAGTCACGTGATCAGTGCATGATCAGCCACGTGATCAGTGCATGATCAGTCACGTGATCAGTGCATGCAGTCACGTGATCAGTGCATGATCAGCACGTGATCAGTGCATGATCAGCCACGTGATCAGTGCATGATCAGCCACGTGATCAGTGCATGATCAGCCACGTGATCAGTGCATGATCAGCCACGTGATCAGTGCATGATCAGCACGTGATCAGTGCATGATCAGCCACGTGATCAGTGCATGATCAGCCACGTGATCAGTGCATGATCAGTCACGTGATCAGTGCATGATCAGCCACGTGATCAGTGCATGATCAGTCACGTGATCAGTGCATGATCAGCCACGTGATCAGTGCATGATCAGCCACGTGATCAGTGCATGATCAGTCACGTGATCAGTGCATGATCAGCCACGTGATCAGTGCATGATCAGCCACGTGATCAGTGCATGATCAGCCACGTGATCAGTGCATGCAGTCACGTGATCAGTGCATGATCAGCACGTGATCAGTGCATGATCAGCCACGTGATCAGTGCATGATCAGTCACGTGATCAGTGCATGATCAGCCACGTGATCAGTGCATGATAGCCACGTGATCAGTGCATGATCAGCCACGTGATCAGTGCATGATCAGCCACGTGATCAGTGCATGATCAGCCACGTGATCAGTGCATGATCAGCCACGTGATCAGTGCATGATCAGTCACGTGATCAGTGCATGATCAGCCACGTGATCAGTGCATGACAGCCACGTGATCAGTGCATGATAGCTACGTGATCAGTGCATGATCAGTGCATGATCATCCACGTGATCAGTGCATGATAGCCACGTGATCAGTGCATGACAGTTACATGATCAGTGCATGATCAGTCACGTGATCAGTGCATGATACCACGTGATCAGTGCATGATCAGTCACATGATCAGCATGATTCAGCCACGTGATCAGTGCATGATCAGTCATGTGATCAGTGCATGATCAGCCACGTGATCAGTGCATGATCATCCACGTGATCAGTGCATGATCAGTCACATGATCAGTGCATGATAGCCACGTGATCAGTGCATGATCAGTCACGTGATCAGTGCATGATCAGCCACGTGATCAGTGCATGATAGCCACGTGATCAGTGCATGATCAGTCACGTGATCAGTGCATGATCAGCCACGTGATCAGTGCATGATCAGCCACGTGATCAGTGCATGATCAGCCACGTGATCAGTGCATGATCAGTCACGTGATCAGTGCATGATCAGCCACGTGATCAGTGCATGATCAGCCACGTGATCAGTGCATGATCAGCCACGTGATCAGTGCATGATCAGTCACGTGATCAGTGCATGATAGCCACGTGATCAGTGCATGATCAGCCACGTGATCAGTGCATGATCAGTCACGTGATCAGTGCATGATCAGTCACGTGATCAGTGCATGATCAGCCACGTGATCAGTGCATGATAGCCACGTGATCAGTGCATGATCAGCCACGTGATCAGTGCATGATCAGCCACGTGATCAGTGCATGATCAGCCACGTGATCAGTGCATGATCAGCCACGTGATCAGTGCATGATAGCCACGTGATCAGTGCATGATCAGCACGTGATCAGTGCATGATCAGCCACGTGATCAGTGCATGATCAGCCACGTGATCAGTGCATGATCAGTCACGTGATCAGTGCATGATCAGCCACGTGATCAGTGCATGATCAGTCACGTGATCAGTGCATGATCAGCCACGTGATCAGTGCATGATAGCCACGTGATCAGTGCATGATCAGTCACGTGATCAGTGCATGATCAGTCACGTGATCAGTGCATGATCAGCCACGTGATCAGTGCATGATCAGTCACGTGATCAGTGCATGATCAGCCACGTGATCAGTGCATGATAGCCACGTGATCAGTGCATGATCAGTACGTGATCAGTGCATGATCAGTCACGTGATCAGTGCATGATAGCCACGTGATCAGTGCATGATCAGCCACGTGATCAGTGCATGATCAGCCACGTGATCAGTGCATGATCAGCCACGTGATCAGTGCATGATCAGCCACGTGATCAGTGCATGATCAGCCACGTGATCAGTGCATGATCAGTCACGTGATCAGTGCATGATCAGCACGTGATCAGTGCATGATCAGCCACGTGATCAGTGCATGATCAGCCACGTGATCAGTGCATGATCAGCCACGTGATCAGTGCATGATCAGTCACGTGATCAGTGCATGATAGCCACGTGATCAGTGCATGATCAGTCACGTGATCAGTGCATGATCAGCACGTGATCAGTGCATGATCAGTCACGTGATCAGTGCATGATCAGCCACGTGATCAGTGCATGATAGCCACGTGATCAGTGCATGATCAGTCACGTGATCAGTGCATGATCAGTCACGTGATCAGTGCATGGTATCAGTTCATGCACAGTCACGTGATCAGTGCATGATAGCCACGTGATCAGTGCATGATCAGCCACGTGATCAGTGCATGATAGCCACGTGATCAGTGCATGATCAGCACGTGATCAGTGCATGATCAGCCACGTGATCAGTGCATGATAGCCACGTGATCAGTGCATGATCAGTCACGTGATCAGTGCATGATCAGTCACGTGATCAGTGCATGATAGCCACGTGATCAGTGCATGATCAGTCACGTGATCAGTGCATGATCAGCCACGTGATCAGTGCATGATCAGCCACGTGATCAGTGCATGATCAGTACGTGATCAGTGCATGATCAGTCACGTGATCAGTGCATGATCAGCCACGTGATCAGTGCATGATCAGCCACGTGATCAGTGCATGATCAGCCACGTGATCAGTGCATGATCAGCCACGTGATCAGTGCATGATCAGCCACGTGATCAGTGCATGATCAGCCACGTGATCAGTGCATGATCAGCCACGTGATCAGTGCATGATCAGCCACGTGATCAGTGCATGACAGTCACGTGATCAGTGCATGATCAGCCACGTGATCAGTGCATGATCAGTCACGTGATCAGTGCATGATCAGCCACGTGATCAGTGCATGATAGCCACGTGATCAGTGCATGATCAGCCACGTGATCAGTGCATGATCAGTCACGTGATCAGTGCATGATCAGCCACGTGATCAGTGCATGATCAGCCACGTGATCAGTGCATGATCAGTCACGTGATCAGTGCATTCAGTCACGTGATCAGTGCATGATCAGTCACGTGATCAGTGCATGATCAGCCACGTGATCAGTGCATGATCAGCACGTGATCAGTGCATGATCAGCCACGTGATCAGTGCATGATCAGCCACGTGATCAGTGCATGATCAGTCACGTGATCAGTGCATGATCAGCCACGTGATCAGTGCATGATCAGCCACGTGATCAGTGCATGATCAGCCACGTGATCAGTGCATGATCAGCCACGTGATCAGTGCATGATCAGCCACGTGATCAGTGCATGATCAGCCACGTGATCAGTGCATGATAGCCACGTGATCATTGCTATGATCATCTGCGTGATCATTGCCAGCTGAGCTGAGTGATTCCTGCCTGATCAGTGCATGATAACTGCCAGCTGAGCTGCATGATTCCACCTGATCAGTGCATGATCATTGCCAGCTGAGTTGCGTGATTCCTGCATGCTCAGTGCGTGATCATTGCCTGCTGAGCTGCATGATACTGTCTGCTCATCTGCTTGACAATTGCCAGCTGAGCTGCATGATTCCTGCCTGTCATCTGCTTGACAATTGCCAGCTGAGCTGTGTGATTCCTGCCTGATCAGCTGCTTGATTATTGCCAGCTGAGCAGCATGATTCATCACAGCTGAGTCCATGATTATTGCCTGCTGATTGCGTGATTCGTGCCTGCTCAGCTCTTTTTATTGCCTCCAGAGGCACATGATCAGTGCATGATAGCCACGTGATCAGTGCATGATCAGTCACATGATCAGCACCATTCAGTCACGTGATCACTGCATGATCAGTACGTGATCAGTGCATGATCAGCACGTGATCAGTGCATGATCAGCCACGTGATCAGTGCATGATCAGCCACGTGATCAGTGCATGATCAGCCACGTGATCAGTGCATGATCAGTCACGTGATCAGTGCATGATCAGTCACGTGATCAGTGCATGATCAGCCACGTGATCAGTGCATGATAGCCACGTGATCAGTGCATGATCAGCCACGTGATCAGTGCATGATCAGTCACGTGATCAGTGCATGATAGTCACGTGATCAGTGCATGATCAGCCACGTGATCAGTGCATGATAGCCACGTGATCAGTGCATGATCAGTCACGTGATCAGTGCATGATCAGCCACGTGATCAGTGCATGACAGTCACGTGATCAGTGCATGATCAGCCACGTGATCAGTGCATGATCAGCCACGTGATCAGTGCATGATCAGCCACGTGATCAGTGCATGATCAGCCACGTGATCAGTGCATGATCAGTCACGTGATCAGTGCATGATCAGCCACGTGATCAGTGCATGATCAGCCACTGATCAGTGCATGATAGTCACGTGATCAGTGCATGATCAGTCACGTGATCAGTGCATGATCAGCCACGTGATCAGTGCATGATCAGCCACGTGATCAGTGCATGATCAGCCACGTGATCAGTGCATGATCAGTCACGTGATCAGTGCATGATCAGCCACGTGATCAGTGCATGATCAGCCACGTGATCAGTGCATGATCAGTCACGTGATCAGTGCATGATAGCCACGTGATCAGTGCATGATCAGTCACGTGATCAGTGCATGATCAGCCACGTGATCAGTGCATGATAGCCACGTGATCAGTGCATGATAGCCACGTGATCAGTGCATGATCAGTCACGTGATCAGTGCATGATCAGTCACGTGATCAGTGCATGATCAGTCCCGTGATCAGTGCATGATAGTCACGTGATCAGTGCATGATCAGTCACGTGATCAGTGCATGATCAGCCACGTGATCAGTGCATGATAGCCACGTGATCAGTGCATGATCAGTCACGTGATCAGTGCATGATCAGTCACGTGATCAGTGCATGATAGCCACGTGATCAGTGCATGATCAGTCACGTGATCAGTGCATGATCAGCCACGTGATCAGTGCATGATAGCCACGTGATCAGTGCATGATCAGCATGATCAGTGCATGATCAGTCACGTGATCAGTGCATGATAGCCACGTGATCAGTGCATGATCAGCCACGTGATCAGTGCATGATAGCCACGTGATCAGTGCATGATCAGTCACGTGATCAGTGCATGATCAGTCACGTGATCAGTGCATGATCAGCCACGTGATCAGTGCATGATCAGTCACGTGATCAGTGCATGATAGCCACGTGATCAGTGCATGATCAGTACGTGATCAGTGCATGCAGTCACGTGATCAGTGCATGATAGCCACGTGATCAGTGCATGATCAGCCACGTGATCAGTGCATGATCAGTCACGTGATCAGTGCATGATAGCCACGTGATCAGTGCATGATAGCCACGTGATCAGTGCATGATCAGTCACGTGATCAGTGCATGATCAGCCACGTGATCAGTGCATGATAGCCACTGATCAGTGCATGATCAGTCACGTGATCAGTGCATGATCAGTCACGTGATCAGTGCATGATCAGTCACGTGATCAGTGCATGATCAGCCACGTGATCAGTGCATGATGTCACGTGATCAGTGCATGAGCTGCGTGATTCCTGTCTGCTCAGCTCAGTGATCATTGCCAGCTGAGCTGCGTGATTCCTGCCTGCTCATCTGCTTGACAATTGCCAGCTGAGCTGTGTGATTCCTGCCTGTCATCTGCTTGATTATTGCCAGCTGAGCTGCGTGATTCCTGCCTGCTCAGCTGCTTGATTATTGCCAGCTGAGCAGCATGATTCGTCACAGCTGAGTTCCATGATTATTGCCTGCTGATTGCGTGATTCGTGCCTGCTCAGCTCTTTGATTATTGCCTCCAGAGGCACATGATCAGTGCATGATAGTCACGTGATCAGTGCATGATCAGTCACATGATCAGCGCCATTCAGTCACGTGATCAGTGCATGATCAGCCACGTGATCAGTGCATGATCAGCACGTGATCAGTGCATGATCAGCCACGTGATCAGTGCATGATCAGCCACGTGATCAGTGCATGATCAGCCACGTGATCAGTGCATGATCAGCACGTGATCAGTGCATGATCAGTCACGTGATCAGTGCATGATCAGTCACGTGATCAGTGCATGATCAGCCACGTGATCAGTGCATGATAGCCACGTGATCAGTGCATGATCAGTCACGTGATCAGTGCATGCATACGTGATCAGTGCATGATAGCCACGTGATCAGTGCATGATAGCCACGTGATCAGTGCATGATCAGTCACGTGATCAGTGCATGATAGTCACGTGATCAGTGCATGATCAGCCACGTGATCAGTGCATGATAGCCACGTGATCAGTGCATGATCAGCCACGTGATCAGTGCATGATAGCCACGTGATCAGTGCATGATCAGTCACGTGATCAGTGCATGATCAGTCACGTGATCAGTGCATGATCAGCCACGTGATCAGTGCATGATAGCCACGTGATCAGTGCATGACAATCACGTGATCAGTGCATGATAGCCACTGACAGTGCATGATCAGCCACGTGATCAGTGCATGATAGCCACGTGATCAGTGCATGATCAGCCACGTGATCAGTGCATGATCAGTCACGTGATCAGTGCATGATCAGCCACGTGATCAGTGCATGATAGCCACGTGATCAGTGCATGATCAGCCACGTGATCAGTGCATGATAGTCACGTGATCAGTGCATGATCAGTCACGTGATCAGTGCATGATCAGCCACGTGATCAGTGCATGATAGCCACGTGATCAGTGCATGATAGTCACGTGATCAGTGCATGATCAGTCACGTGATCAGTGCATGATCAGCCACGTGATCAGTGCATGATAGCCACGTGATCAGTGCATGATAGCCACGTGATCAGTGCATGATCAGTCACGTGATCAGTGCATGATCAGTCACGTGATCAGTGCATGATCAGCCACGTGATCAGTGCATGATCAGTCAGTGATCAGTGCATGATAGCCACGTGATCAGTGCATGATCATTCACGTGATCAGTGCATGATCAGCCACGTGATCAGTGCATGATAGCCACGTGATCAGTGCATGATAGCCACGTGATCAGTGCATGATCAGTCACGTGATCAGTGCATGATCAGTCACGTGATCAGTGCATGATCAGTCCCGTGATCAGTGCATGATAGCCACGTGATCAGTGCATGATCAGTTACATGATCAGTGCATGATCAGCCACGTGATCAGTGCATGATTGCCACGTGATCAGTGCATGATCAGTCACGTGATCAGTGCATGATCAGTCACGTGATCAGTGCATGATAGCCACGTGATCAGTGCATGATCAGTCACGTGATCAGTGCATGATCAGCCACGTGATCAGTGCATGATAGTCACGTGATCAGTGCATGATCAGCCACGTGATCAGTGCATGATCAGTCAGTGATCAGTGCATGATAGCCACGTGATCAGTGCATGATCAGCCACGTGATCAGTGCATGATAGCCACGTGATCAGTGCATGATCAGTCACGTGATCAGTGCATGATCAGCCACGTGATCAGTGCATGATCAGTCACGTGATCAGTGCATGATCAGTCACGTGATCAGTGCATGATCATCCACGTGATCAGTGCATGATCGGAATCACGTGATCAGTGCATGATAGCCACGTGATCAGTGCATGATCAGTCACGTGATCAGTGCATGATCAGTCACGTGATCAGTGCATGATCAGCCACGTGATCAGTGCATGATCAGTCACGTGATCAGTGCATGACAGTCACGTGATCAGTGCATGACAGCCACGTGATCAGTGCATGATAGCCACGTGATCAGTGCATGATCAGTCACGTGATCAGTGCATGATCAGTCACGTGATCAGTGCATGATAGCCACGTGATCAGTGCATGATAGCCACGTGATCAGTGCATGATCAGTCACGTGATCAGTGCATGATCAGTCACGTGATCAGTGCATGATCAGTCACGTGATCAGTGCATGATAGCCACGTGATCAGTGCATGATCAGTCACGTGATCAGTGCATGATCAGCCACGTGATCAGTGCATGATCAGCCACGTGATCAGTGCATGATCATCCACGTGATCAGTGCATGATCAGTCACGTGATCAGTGTATGATCAGCCACGTGAACAGTGCATGCTCAGTCACGTGATCAGGGCCTGCTGAGCTGCGTGATTACTGTCTGCTCATCTGCTTGACAATTGCCAGCTGAGCTGCATGATTCCTGCCTGTCATCTGCTTGACAATTGCCAGCTGTGCTGCGTAATTCCTGCCTGCTCAGCTGCTTGATTATTGCCAGCTGAGCAGCATGATTCCTCACAGCTGAGTTCCATGATTATTGCCTGCTGATTTTGATTCGTGCCTACTCAGCTCTTTGTTTATTGCCTCCAGAGGCACATGATCAGTGTATGATAGCAAACATGATCAGCGCATGATCAGTCACATGATCAGCACCATTCAGTCACGTGATCACTGCATGATAGTCATGTGATCAGTGCATGATCAGCCACGTGATCAGTGCATGATCAGCCACGTGATCAGTGCATGATCAGCCACGTGATCAGTGCATGATAGCCACATGATCAGTGCATGATCAGTCACGTGATCAGTGCATGATCAGCCACGTGATCAGTGCATGATAGCCACGTGATCAGTGCATGATCAGTCACGTGATCAGTGCATGATCAGCCACGTGATCAGTGCATGATAGCCACGTGATCAGTGCATGATCAGCCACGTGATCAGTGCATGATCAGTCACGTGATCAGTGCATGATATCGTGATCAGTGCATGATCAGCACGTGATCAGTGCATGATAGCCACGTGATCAGTGCATGATCAGTCACGTGATCAGTGCATGATCAGCCACGTGATCAGTGCATGATAGCCACGTGATCAGTGCATGATCAGTCACGTGATCAGTGTATGATCAGCCACGTGATCAGTGCATGATAGCCACGTGATCAGTGCATGATCAGTCACGTGATCAGTGCATGATCAGCCACGTGATCAGTGCATGATGCACGTGATCAGTGCATGATCAGCCACGTGATCAGTGCATGATAGCCACGTGATCAGTGCATGATCAGTCACGTGATCAGTGCATGATCAGCCACGTGATCAGTGCATGATAGCCACGTGATCAGTGCATGATCAGTCACGTGATCAGTGCATGATCAGCCACGTGATCAGTGCATGATAGCCACGTGATCAGTGCATGATCAGTCACGTGATCAGTGCATGATCAGCCACGTGATCAGTGCATGATCAGCCACGTGATCAGTGCATGATAGCCACGTGATCAGTGCATGATCAGTCACGTGATCAGTGCATGATCAGCCACGTGATCAGTGCATGATCACTCACGTGATCAGTGCATGATCAGCCACGTGATCAGTGCATGATAGCCACGTGATCAGTGCATGATAGCCACGTGATCAGTGCATGATCAGTCACGTGATCAGTGCATGATCATTCACGTGATCAGTGCATGCAGTCACGTGATCAGTGCATGATAGCCACGTGATCAGTGCATGATCAGTCACGTGATCAGTGCATGATCAGCCACGTGATCAGTGCATGATAGCCACGTGATCAGTGCATGATAGCCACGTGATCAGTGCATGATCAGTCACGTGATCAGTGCATGATCAGCCACGTGATCAGTGCATGATCAGCAACGTGATCAGTGCATGATAGTCACGTGATCAGTGCATGATCATCACGTGATCAGTGCATGATCAGTCACGTGATCAGTGCATGATAGCCACGTGATCAGTGCATGAGTCACGTGATCAGTGCATGATCAGTCACGTGATCAGTGCATGATCAGCCACGTGATCAGTGCATGATCAGCCACGTGATCAGTGCATGATAGCCACGTGATCAGTGCATGATCAGTCACGTGATCAGTGCATGATCAGCCACGTGATCAGTGCATGATCAGTCACGTGATCAGTGCATGATAGCCACGTGATCAGTGCATGATCAGTCACGTGATCAGTGCATGATCAGCCACGTGATCAGTGCATGATCAGCCACGTGATCAGTGCATGATCATCACGTGATCAGTGTATGATCAGCCACGTGAACAGTGCATGCTCAGTCACGTGATCAGGGCCTGCTGAGCTGCGTGATTCCTGTCTGCTCATCTGCTTGACAATTGCCAGCTGAGCTGCATGATTCCTCCTGTCATCTGCTTGACAATTGCCAGCTGTGCTGCATAATTCCTGCCTGCTCAGCTGCTTGATTATTGCCAGCTGAGCAGCATGATCGTCACAGCTGAGTTCCATGATTATTGCCTGCTGATTGTGTGATTCGTGCCTACTCAGCTCTTTGATTATTGCCTCCAGAGCCACATGATCAGTGTATGATAGCAAACATGATCAGCACATGATCAGTCACATGATCAGCGCCTTCAGTCACGTGATCACTACATGATAGTCACGTGATCAGTCCATGCTCAGTCATGGTATCAGTGCATGATCAGCCACGTGATCAGTGCATGACATTCCCATGATCAGTGCATGATCAGTCACGTGATCAGTGCATGATAAACATGTGATCAGTGCATGATCAGCCACGTGATCAGTGCATGATCAGTCACGTGATCAGTGCATGATAGCCACGTGATCAGTGCATGATAGCAACGTGATCAGTGCATGATCAGTCACGTGATCAGTGTATGATCAGCCACGTGATCAGTGCATGATGTCACGTGATCAGTGCATGCTGAGCTGCGTGATTCCTATCTACTCAGCTGCTTGAAAATTCCCAGCTGAGCTGCGTGATTCCTGCCTGCTCATCTGCTGGGTAATTGCCAGCTGAGCTGCGTGATTCCTGCCTGCTCATCTGCTTGTATTGCCAGCTGAGCTGCGTGATTCCTGCCAGCTCATCTGCTTGACAATTGCCAGCTGAGCCGTGTGATTCCTGCCTGTTCAGCTGCTTGATTATTGCCAGCTGAGCAGCATGATTCGTCAGAGCTGAGGTCCATGATTATTGCCTGCTGATTGCGGGATTCGTGCCTGCTCAGCTCTTTGATTGTTGCCTCCTGAGGCACATGATCAGTGCATGATAGACACGTGATCAGTGCATGATCAGTCACGTGATCAGTGCATGATCAGCCACGTGATCAGTGCATGATAGCCACGTGATCAGTGCATGATCAGCCACGTGATCAGTGCATGATCTGTCACGTGATCAGTGCATGATATCCACGTGATCAGTGCATGATCAGTCATGTGATCAGTGCATGATATCCACGTGATCAGTGCATGATCAGGCACGTGATCAGTGCATGATAGCCACGTGATCAGTGCATGATCAGTCACGTGATCAGTGCATGATAGCCACGTGATCAGTGCATGATCAGCCACGTGATCAGTGCATGATAGCCACGTGATCAGTGCATGATCAGTTACGTGATCAGTGCATGATCAGCCACGTGATCAGTGCATGATAGGCACGTGATCAGTGCATGATCAGCCACGTGATCAGTGCATGATAGCCACGTGATCAGTGCATGATCAGTCACGTGATCAGTGCATGATCAGCCACGTGATCAGTGCATGATAGGCACGTGATCAGTGCATGATAGCCACGTGATCAGTGCATGATCAGTCACATGATCAGTGCATGATAGCCACGTGATCAGTGCATGATCAGTCACGTGATCAGTGCATGATCAGCCACGTGATCAGTGCATGATCAGCCACGTGATCAGTGCATGATCAGCCACGTGATCAGTGCATGATAGCCACGTGATCAGTGCATGATCAGTCACGTGATCAGTGCATGATCAGCCACGTGATCAGTGCATGATCAGCCAGTGATCAGTGCATGATCAGCACGTGATCAGTGCATGATCAGTCACGTGATCAGTGCATGATCAGCCACGTGATCAGTGCATGATAGCCACGTGATCAGTGCATGATCAGTCACGTGATCAGTGCATGATCAGTCACGTGATCAGTGCATGATGAGCTGTGTGATTCTGTCTGTTCATCTGCTTGATTTGCCAGCTGAGCTGTGTGATTTCTGGCTGCTTATCTGCTGGATGATTGCCAGCTTAGCTGCATGATTCCTGCCTGATCACCTGCTTGATCAGTGCCAGCTGAGCTGTGATCCTGCCTGCTCATGTGTTTCAATTGCCAGCTGACCTTCGTGATTCCTGCCTACTCATCTGGTTGACAATTGCCAGGTGAGCTGCGTGATTCCTGCCTGATCACCTGCTTGATAACTTCCAGCTGAGCTGCGTGATTTCTAACTGCTCATCTGCTTGATAATTGCCAGCTGAGCTGCGTATTACCTGCATGCTAATCTGCTTGATATTGCCAGCTGAGCCGTGTGATTTCTGCCTGATCAGCTGCTTGATGGTTGCCAGCTGAGCTGCGTGATTCCTGCCTGCTCATCTGGTTGATTTGCCAGCTGAGCCGTGTGATTCCTGCGTGATCAGCTGCTTGATCATTGCCAGCTGAGCTGCGTGATTCCTGCCTGCTCATCTGGTTGACTTGCCAGCTGAGTTGCTGATTCCTGCCTGCTCATCGGCTTGATCATTGCCAGCTGAGCTGCGATTACCTGCATGCTAATCTGCTTGATATGTGCCAGCTGAGCCGTGATTTCTGCCTGCTCAGCTGCTTGATGGTTGCCAGCTGAGCTGCTGATTCCTGCCTGCTCATCTGGTTGACTTTGCCAGCTGAGCCGTGTGATTCCTGCGTGATCAGCTGCTTGATTACCCGCTGAGCAGCATGATTCATCACAGCTGATGTCCATGATTATTGCCTGCTGATTCCCTGATCAGTGCCTGATCAGCTCTTTGATCATTGCCTCGTGAGGCACATGATCAGTGCATGATAGCCACGTGATCAGTGCATGATCAGTCACGTGATCAGTGCATGATCAGCCACGTGATCAGTGCATGATCATCTTCGTGATCAGTGCATGATCAATCACGTGATCAGTGCATGATAGCCACGTGATCAGTGCATGATCAGTCACGTGATCAGTGCATGATCAGCCACGTGATCAGTGCATGATAGCCACGTGATCAGTGCATGATCAGTCACGTGATCAGTGCATGATCAGCCACGTGATCAGTGCATGATCAGTCACGTGATCAGTGCATGATCAGCCACGTGATCAGTGCATGAGAGCCACGTGATCAGTGCATGATCAGTCACGTGATCAGTGCATGATCAGTCATGTGATCCAGTGCATGATATCCACGTGATCAGTGCATGATCAGTCATGTGATCAGTGCATGATAGCCACGTGATCAGTGCATGATCAGCCACGTGATCAGTGCATGATCAGCCACGTGATCAGTGCATGATCAGTCACGTGATCAGTGCATGATCAGCCACGTGATCAGTGCATGATAGCCACGTGATCAGTGCATGATCAGTCACGTGATCATGCATGCACAGTCATGATCAGTGCATGATAGCCACTGATCAGTGCATGATCAGCACGTGATCAGTGCATGATCAGCCACGTGATCAGTGCATGATCAGTCCCGTGATCAGTGCATGATCAGTCACGATCAGTGTATGATCAGCCACGTGATCAGTGCATGATAGCCACGTGATCAGTGCATGATCAGTCACGTGATCAGTGCATGATCAGCCATGATCAGTGCATGATAGCCACGTGATCAGTGCATGATAGCTATTTGATCAGTGCATGATCAGCCACGTGATCAGTGCATGATAGGCACTGATCAGTGCTGATCAACGTGATCAGTGCATGATCAGCCACGTGATCAGTGCATGATCAGCCACGTGATCAGTGCATGATCAGCCACGTGATCAGTGCATGATCAGCCGTGATCAGTGCAGGATAGCCACGTGATCGTGCATGCTCAGTCACATGATCAGTGCATGATCAGCCACGTGATCAGTGCATGACAGTTACGTGATCAGTGTATGATCTGCTTCGTGATCAGTGCATGATCACCACCTGATCAGTGCATGACCAGGCACGTGATCAGTGCTTGATCAGTCATTTGATCAGTGCATGGTCAGCCACGTGATCAGTGCATGATCAGCCACGGGATCAGTGCATGAACAGGCACGTGAAGAGTCCATGATCAGTCACGTGATCAGTGTATGATAGCCACGTGATCAGTGCATGATCAGAACGTGATCAGTGCATGATCAGTCACGTGATCAGTGCGATAGCCACGTGATCAGTGCATGATCAGCAACGTGATCAGTGCATGACAGTCACGTGATCAGTGCATGATCAGCCACGTGATCAGTGCATGATCAGCAACGTGATTAGTGCATGATCAGTCACGTGATCAGTGTATGATAGCCAGGTGATCAGTGCATGATCAGCCAAGTGATCAGTGCATGCACAGTCCAGTGGCAGTGTATGATCAGCTTCGTGATCAGTGCATGATCAGCCACCTGATCAGTGCATGATGAGGCACGTGTGCATGATCAGCACGTGATCAGTGCATGATCAGCCAAGTGATCAGTGCATGCACAGTCCCGTGTCAGTGCATGATCAGCTTCGTGATCAGTGCATATTCAGCCACGTGATCAGTGCATGATCAGGCACGTGATCAATGCATGATCAGTCACGTGATCAGTGCATGATCAGTCACGTGATCAGTGCATGATCAGCCATTTTTGTAGTGCATGATCAGTCACGTGATCAGTGCATGATCATCCACGTGATCAGTGCTATCACAGAAGTGATCAGTGAATGATAGCCACGTGATCAGTGCATGATCAGCACGATATCAGTGCATGATCAGCCACGTGATCAAAGTGCAGCTCAGTCAAGTGATCAGGGCCTGATGAGCTGCGTTTTCCTGTCTGCTCAGCTGCTTGACAAGTGCTGAGGAGCTGCGAATCACTGCTCGTCATCTGGCCGATAATCGCTTGTCAGGGCGCTGAGTGATTCTGCATGCTCATCGGCTTGATAATTGCCAGCTGAGATGCATGATTCCTGCCTGCTCCGCTTGATTTCTGCCAGTTGGGCATGATTCCTGGGGCTCATCTGCGTTCTCATGCGAGTGGCAGGGGAGGGTCATTGCCGAGTCATGGTAGGGAATCTGGCCTCGAGACGTGTTGAAGAAGGTCTCTCGAGGTCTTTCTCGGGTTGAGGCAGGAAACCCTGGGTCCCCTCGACTTGTGCAGGTGACCTCAGGGGGCTTCTCATGGTGGCTCTGAGAAGCCAGGGAAACTGGAGGTGGGAGGGGCCTCTCGGGACTCCACTGGGTTTGGTGCATTGGAAGAGGGCCTCATCTCCAGTTGAGGCAGGAACCGCAGGGTACCTCTGATTTCAGACTCCGATCGCAGGGTCCCTGCAGACTGGGGACAGGAGAGTCAGGCCTCGTCTTGGGTTGAGGCATGGAACTCCGCTTGCCTCTCGAGATGTCCCCGGGGAGAGAGGCCGCTTGTCGAGCTGCATTTGGAACCTGGGGTTTTTTCCGAACGATGCACGGAAAAACTGCCCCTTCGTGTTGACTTCATTCACAGGGTGGAGTTCGGAGAGGTGTCCGGGCATCGGGTTCTTATCAAGAGGGGACCGGGAAATCGGGGTCCTACGGAATGTGGAACCACCCACGAGGCCACGTCTGGAATGTCTTCGTGAGACCGGCCTCATCCTGAGGTGCGACCGGAAGGTCGGGAACCCCTTCCAGACAAAGCAGGGGAGTCGACCCTCCTGTCCAGATCAGGAGGGGAGAAAGGGCTCAGAGGAGGGGGTGCCGGAAAACCTCAGTGTTCCTCTCGAGGGAGACCGGGATTTCGGGGAACTTTGTGGGTCGCATCAAGGGTGCCAAGTGCCCTTTCGACCTCCAATTCCTAACGTGGGACTTCTCCTGAGGCGCTGTAGCGGGAAAGGGCTTCATCTTGCGATGACGGGGGAGCCACGTGGTTTTTCTCGAGTTACGGCGGGATTCTCGAGTTACGACGGGGAATTCAGGCTGCCTCTTGTGTTGGCCCAGGCAAGTCCAATCTTCCATTCGAGTTGCGAAGGAAAGCTGGGGATTGCTCTCGAGTGACTGCAGGGCCAATAGACCTCATCTAGGCTTGTGTCCAGAAGCCAATGTTCCTCTCCAGGGGCGACAGGGATCTCGGGGTTGCATTCCAGACGCACCCGGGGAGACAGGCATTCATCTCGAGTGGAAGCAAAGAACCCCGCTCTGCTCTCGAATCGCGACGGGTATCTCTTGGAGCTCACTGGGTGGACTCAAGGGAGTCAAGCCTCCTGAGGCGTTTGGAGAGAGGTCGCGAGATTGGTCTCTAGGCCATGCAGGAGACGAAGGCCCTCATCTCTCGATGACGGGGGAATCTCGGGGTTGTTCTCGAGCGGCGGCCCCAGTGTGCGGTTTCTCACGAGGTACGACGGCGAGGTCAGTGAGCCTCTCGTGGGGCGCCAGGGAAGTCGGGTCTCCATGCGAGTGGCGAGGGGAGCGCGTCATTGCTCCCGAGCCATGGTAGGGGAATCTGGCCTCGAGACGTGTTGAAGAAGGTCTCTCGAGGTCTTTCCCGGGTTGAGGCAGGAAACCCTGGGTTCCCTCGACTTGTGCAGGTGACCTCAGGGGGCTTCTCATGGTGGCTCTGAGAAGCCAGGGAAACTGGAGGTGGGAGGGGCCTCTCGGGACTCCACTGGGTTTGGTGCATTGGAAGAGGGCCTCATCTCCAGTTGAGGCAGGAACCGCAGGGTACCTCTGATTTCAGACTCCGATCGCAGGGTCCCTGCAGACTGGGGACAGGAGAGTCAGGCCTCGTCTTGGGTTGAGGCATGGAACTCCGCTTGCCTCTCGAGATGTCCCCGGGGAGAGAGGCCGCTTGTCGAGCTGTATTTGGAACCTGGGGTTTTTTCCGAACGATGCACGGAAAAACTGCCCCTTCGTGTTGACTTCATTCACAGGGTGGAGTTCGGAGAGGTGTCCGGGCATCGGGTTCTTATCAAGAGGGGACCGGGAAATCGGGGTCCTACGGAATGTGGAACCACCCACGAGGCCACGTCTGGAATGTCTTCGTGAGACCGGCCTCATCCTGAGGTGCGACCGGAAGGTCGGGAACCCCTTCCAGACAAAGCAGGGGAGTCGACCCTCCTGTCCAGATCAGGAGGGGAGAAAGGGCTCAGAGGAGGGGGTGCCGGAAAACCTCAGTGTTCCTCTCGAGGGAGACCGGGATTTCGGGGAACTTTGTGGGTCGCATCAAGGGTGCCAAGTGCCCTTTCGACCTCCAATTCCTAACGTGGGACTTCTCCTGAGGCGCTGTAGCGGGAAAGGGCTTCATCTTGCGATGACGGGGGAGCCACGTGGTTTTTCTCGAGTTACGGCGGGATTCTCGAGTTACGACGGGGAATTCAGGCTGCCTCTTGTGTTGGCCCAGGCAAGTCCAATCTTCCATTCGAGTTGCGAAGGAAAGCTGGGGATTGCTCTCGAGTGACTGCAGGGCCAATAGACCTCATCTAGGCTTGTGTCCAGAAGCCAATGTTCCTCTCCAGGGGCGACAGGGATCTCGGGGTTGCATTCCAGACGCACCCGGGGAGACAGGCATTCATCTCGAGTGGAAGCAAAGAACCCCGCTCTGCTCTCGAATCGCGACGGGTATCTCTTGGAGCTCACTGGGTGGACTCAAGGGAGTCAAGCCTCCTGAGGCGTTTGGAGAGAGGTCGCGAGATTGGTCTCTAGGCCATGCAGGAGACGAAGGCCCTCATCTCTCGATGACGGGGGAATCTCGGGGTTGTTCTCGAGCGGCGGCCCCAGTGTGCGGTTTCTCACGAGGTACGACGGCGAGGTCAGTGAGCCTCTCGTGGGGCGCCAGGGAAGTCGGGTCTCCATGCGAGTGGCGAGGGGAGCGCGTCATTGCTCCCGAGCCATGGTAGGGGAATCTGGCCTCGAGACGTGTTGAAGAAGGTCTCTCGAGGTCTTTCCCGGGTTGAGGCAGGAAACCCTGGGTTCCCTCGACTTGTGCAGGTGACCTCAGGGGGCTTCTCATGGTGGCTCTGAGAAGCCAGGGAAACTGGAGGTGGGAGGGGCCTCTCGGGACTCCACTGGGTTTGGTGCATTGGAAGAGGGCCTCATCTCCAGTTGAGGCAGGAACCGCAGGGTACCTCTGATTTCAGACTCCGATCGCAGGGTCCCTGCAGACTGGGGACAGGAGAGTCAGGCCTCGTCTTGGGTTGAGGCATGGAACTCCGCTTGCCTCTCGAGATGTCCCCGGGGAGAGAGGCCGCTTGTCGAGCTGTATTTGGAACCTGGGGTTTTTCCGAACGATGCACGGAAAAACTGCCCCTTCGTGTTGACTTCATTCACAGGGTGGAGTTCGGAGAGGTGTCCGGGCATCGGGTTCTTATCAAGAGGGGACCGGGAAATCGGGGTCCTACGGAATGTGGAACCACCCACGAGGCCACGTCTGGAATGTCTTCGTGAGACCGGCCTCATCCTGAGGTGCGACCGGAAGGTCGGGAACCCCTTCCAGACAAAGCAGGGGAGTCGACCCTCCTGTCCAGATCAGGAGGGGAGAAAGGGCTCAGAGGAGGGGTGCCGGAAAACCTCAGTGTTCCTCTCGAGGGAGACCGGGATTTCGGGGAACTTTGTGGGTCGCATCAAGGGTGCCAAGTGCCCTTTCGACCTCCAATTCCTAACGTGGGACTTCTCCTGAGGCGCTGTAGCGGGAAAGGGCTTCATCTTGCGATGACGGGGGAGCCACGTGGTTTTTCTCGAGTTACGGCGGGATTCTCGAGTTACGACGGGGAATTCAGGCTGCCTCTTGTGTTGGCCCAGGCAAGTCCAATCTTCCATTCGAGTTGCGAAGGAAAGCTGGGGATTGCTCTCGAGTGACTGCAGGGCCAATAGACCTCATCTAGGCTTGTGTCCAGAAGCCAATGTTCCTCTCCAGGGGCGACAGGGATCTCGGGGTTGCATTCCAGACGCACCCGGGGAGACAGGCATTCATCTTGAGTGGAAGCAAAGAACCCCGCTCTGCTCTCGAATCGCGACGGGTATCTCTTGGAGCTCACTGGGTGGACTCAAGGGAGTCAAGCCTCCTGAGGCGTTTGGAGAGAGGTCGCGAGATTGGTCTCTAGGCCATGCAGGAGACGAAGGCCCTCATCTCTCGATGACGGGGGAATCTCGGGGTTGTTCTCGAGCGGCGGCCCCAGTGTGCGGTTTCTCACGAGGTACGACGGCGAGGTCAGTGAGCCTCTCGTGGGGCGCCAGGGAAGTCGGGTCTCCATGCGAATGGCGAGGGGAGCGCGTCATTGCTCCCGAGCCATGGTAGGGGAATCTGGCTTCGAGACGTGTTGAAGAAGGTCTCTCGAGGTCTTTCCCGGATTGAGGCAGGAAACCCTGGGTTCCCTCGACTTGTGCAGGTGACCTCAGGGGGCTTCTCATGGTGGCTCTGAGAAGCCAGGGAAACTGGAGGTGGGAGGGGCCTCTCGGGACTCCACTGGGTTTGGTGCATTGGAAGAGGGCCTCATCTCCAGTTGAGGCAGGAACCGCAGGGGACCTCTGATTTCAGACTCCGATCGCAGGGTCCCTGCAGACTGGGGATAGGAGAGTCAGGCCTCGTCTTGGGTTGAGGCATGGAACTCCGCTTGCCTCTCGAGATGTCCCCGGGGAGAGAGGCCGCTTGTCGAGCTGCATTTGGAACCTGGGGTTTTTCCGAACGATGCACGGAAAAACTGCCCCTTCGTGTTGACTTCATTCACAGGGTGGAGTTCGGAGAGGTGTCCGGGCATCGGGTTCTTATCAAGAGGGGACCGGGAAATCGGGGTCCCACGGAATGTGGAACCACCCACGAGGCCACGTCTGGGAATGTCTTCGTGAGACCGGCCTCATCCTGAGGTGCGACCGGAAGGTCGGGAACCCCTTCCAGACAAAGCAGGGGAGTCGACCCTCCTGTCCAGATCAGGAGGGGAGAAAGGGCTCAGAGGAGGGGGTGCCGGAAAACCTCAGTGTTCCTCTCGAGGGAGACCGGGATTTCGGGGAACTTTGTGGGTCGCATCAAGGGTGCCCAGTGCCCTTTCGACCTCCACTTCCTAACGTGGGACTTCTCCTGAGGCGCTGTAGCGGGCAAGGGCTTCATCTTGCGATGACGGGGGAGCCACGTGGTTTTTCTCGAGTTACGGCGGGATTCTCGAGTTACGACGGGGAATTCAGGCTGCCTCTTGTGTTGGCCCAGGCAAGTCCAATCTTCCATTCGAGTTGCGAAGGAAAGCTGGGGATTGCTCTCGAGTGACTGCAGGGCCAATAGACCTCATCCAGGCTTGTGTCCAGAAGCCAATGTTCCTCTCCAGGGGCGACAGGGATCTCGGGGTTGCATTCCAGACGCACCCGGGGAGACAGGCATTCATCTCGAGTGGAAGCAAAGAACCCCGCTCTGCTCTCGAATCGCGACGGGTATCTCTTGGAGCTCACTGGGTGGACTCAAGCGAGTCAAGCCTCCTGAGGCGTTTGGAGAGAGGTCGCGAGATTGGTCTCTAGGCCATGCAGGAGACGAAGGCCCTCATCCCTCGATGACGGGGGAATCTCGGGGTTGTTCTCGAGCGGCGGCCCCAGTGTGCGGTTTCTCACGAGGTACGACGGCGAGGTCAGTGAGCCTCTCGTGGGGCGCCAGGGAAGTCGGGTCTCCATGCGAGTGGCGAGGGGGAGCGCGTCACTGCTCCCGAGCCATGGTAGGGGAATCTGGCCTCGAGACGTGTTGAAGAAGGTCTCTCGAGGTCTTTCCCGGGTTGAGGCAGGAAACCCTGGGTTCCCTCGACTTGTGCAGGTGACCTCAGGGGGCTTCTCATGGTGGCTCTGAGGAGCCAGGGAAACTGGAGGTGGGAGGGGCCTCTCGGGACTCCACTGGGTTTGGTGCATTGGAAGAGGGCCTCATCTCCAGTTGAGGCAGGAACCGCAGGGTACCTCTGATTTCAGACTCCGATCGCAGGGTCCCTGCAGACTGGGGACAGGAGAGTCAGGCCTCGTCTTGGGTTGAGGCATGGAACTCCGCTTGCCTCTCGAGATGTCCCCGGGGAGAGAGGCCGCTTGTCGAGCTGTATTTGGAACCTGGGGTTTTTCCGAACGATGCACGGAAAAACTGCCCCTTCGTGTTGACTTCATTCACAGGGTGGAGTTCGGAGAGGTGTCCGGGCATCGGGTTCTTATCAAGAGGGGACCGGGAAATCGGGGTCCTACGGAATGTGGAACCACCCACGAGGCCACGTCTGGAATGTCTTCGTGAGACCGGCCTCATCCTGAGGTGCGACCGGAAGGTCGGGAACCCCTTCCAGACAAAGCAGGGGAGTCGACCCTCCTGTCCAGATCAGGAGGGGAGAAAGGGCTCAGAGGAGGGGGTGCCGGAAACCTCAGTGTTCCTCTCGAGGGAGACCGGGACTTCGGGGAACTTTGTGGGTCGCATCAAGGGTGCCAAGTGCCCTTTCGACCTCCAATTCCTAACGTGGGTCTTCTCCTGAGGCGCTGTAGCGGGAAAGGGCTCCATCTTGCGATGACGGGGGAGCCACGTGGTTTTTCTCGAGTTACGGCGGGATTCTCGAGTTACGACGGGGAATTCAGGATGCCTCTTGTGTTGGCCCAGGCAAGTCCAATCTTCCGTTCGAGTTGCGAAGGAAAGCTGGGGATTGCTCTCGAGTGACTGCAGGGCCAATAGACCTCATCTAGGCTTGTGTCCAGAAGCCAATGTTCCTCTCCAGGGGCGACAGGGATCTCGGGGTTGCATTCCAGACGCACCCGGGGAGACAGGCATTCATCTCGAGTGGAAGCAAAGAACCCCGCTCTGCTCTCGAATCGCGACGGGTATCTCTTGGAGCTCACTGGGTGGACTCAAGGGAGTCAAGCCTCCTGAGGCGTTTGGAGAGAGGTCGCGAGATTGGTCTCTAGGCCATGCAGGAGACGAAGGCCCTCATCTCTCGATGACGGGGGAATCTCGGGGTTGTTCTCGAGCGGCGGCCCCAGTGTGCGGTTTCTCACGAGGTACGACGGCGAGGTCAGTGAGCCTCTCGTGGGGCGCCAGGGAAGTCGGGTCTCCATGCGAGTGGCGAGGGGAGCGCGTCACTGCTCCCGAGCCATGGTAGGGAATCTGGCCTCGAGACGTGTTGGAAGAAGGTCTCTCGAGGTCTTTCTCGGGTTGAGGCAGGAAACCCTGGGTTCCCTCGACTTGTGCAGGTGACCTCAGGGGGCTTCTCATGGTGGCTCTGAGAAGCCAGGCAAACTGGAGGTGGGAGGGGCCTCTCGGGACCCCACTGGGCTTGGTGCATTGGAAGAGGGCCTCATCTCCAGTTGAGGCAGGAACCGCAGGGTACCTCTGATTTCAGACTCCGATCGCAGGGTCCCTGCAGACTGGGGACAGGAGAGTCAGGCCTCGTCTTGGGTTGAGGCATGGAACTCCGCTTGCCTCTCGAGATGTCCCCGGGGAGAGAGGCCGCTTGTCGAGCTGTGTTTGGAACCTGGGGTTTTTTCCGAACGATGCACGGAAAAACTGCCCCTTCGTGTTGACTTCATTCACAGGGTGGAGTTCGGAGAGGTGTCCGGGCATCGGGTCCTTATCAAGAGGGGACCGGGAAATCGGGGTCCTACGGAATGTGGAACCACCCACGAGGCCACGTCTGGAATGTCTTCGTGAGACCGGCCTCATCCTGAGGTGCGACCGGAAGGTCGGGAACCCCTTCCAGACAAAGCAGGGGAGTCGACCCTCCTGTCCAGATCAGGAGGGGAGAAAGGGCTCAGAGGAGGTCGAACCTCAGTGTTCCGAGGGAGACCGGGATTTCGGGAACTTTGTGGGTCGCATCAAAGGTGCCAAGTGCCCTTTCGACCTCCAATTCCTAACGTGGGACTTCTCCTGAGGCGCTGTAGTGGGAAAGGGCTTCATCTTGCGATGACGGGGGAGCCACGTGGTTTTTCTCGAGTTACGGCGGGATTCTCGAGTTACGACGGGGAATTCAGGCTGCCTTTTGTGTTGGCCCAGGCAAGTCCAATCTTCCATTCGAGTTGCGAAGGAAAGCTGGGGATTGCTCTCGAGTGACTGCAGGGCCAATAGACCTCATCTAGGCTTGTGTCCAGAAGCCAATGTTCCTCTCCAGGGGCGACAGGGATCTCGGGGTTGCATTCCAGACGCACCCGGGGAGACAGGCATTCATCTCGAGTGGAAGCAAAGAACCCCGCTCTGCTCTCGAATCGCGACGGGTATCTCTTGGAGCTCACTGGGTGGACTCAAGGGAGTCAAGCCTCCTGAGGCGTTTGGAGAGAGGTCGCGAGATTGGTCTCTAGGCCATGCAGGAGACGAAGGCCCTCATCTCTCGATGACGGGGAATCTCGGGGTTGTTCTCGAGCGGCGGCCCCAGTGTGCGGTTTCTCACGAGGTACGACGGCGAGGTCAGTGAGCCTCTCGTGGGGCGCCAGGGAAGTCGGGTCTCCATGCGAGTGGCGAGGGGAGCGCGTCATTGCTCCCGAGCCATGGTAGGGGAATCTGGCCTCGAGACGTGTTGAAGAAGGTCTCTCGAGGTCTTTCCGGGTTGAGGCAGGAAACCCTGGGTTCCCTCGACTTGTGCAGGTGACCTCAGGGGGCTTCTCATGGTGGCTCTGAGAAGCCAGGGAAACTGGAGGTGGGAGGGGCCTCTCGGGACTCCACTGGGTTTGGTGCATTGGAAGAGGGCCTCATCTCCAGTTGAGGCAGGAACCGCAGGTACCTCTGATTTCAGACTCCGATCGCAGGGTCCCTGCAGTGACA